>NC_055972.1:30091888-30141888 GCF_018492685.1 Alosa sapidissima | reverse complement strand
GTTTGAATGAAACCATATAAAGGTGGTTGAAGGTCAGGGCGATGGGCTGACCGTAAGGTTGGACTATTGGATTTAAGCGTGGCATTTAACTTGTAAAGGAGTGGCACTGGCCCGCTGCTGACCTGGCCGTCACTTAATTGGAATTGTATGGGTATTGATTGGCCCGTGGACACGCCGGACAGTCTGAGTTACAGCGTGATTAGCAAACGTATCTGCTGAGGCTTTTTACTGGCCCATCCCAAGGCCTCTAGGATGAGTGAGTCTCAAGGCCTCAGTGTCATGGGTGATGGGAAGTCCAGCTCAGCAGGGGTCCACTGTCCACCTCCCAGTGGGATGGCGGTTGGTGGAACAAGTTGATGGCCAGGAATTTGAGAGGATATGCAATGAAGGATGCTGCAGATTTTCCATGGGATAACTATAGATAGACTGTACTGGCATTCACAACGTGTTATGGCACTGGTGCTATTATTTGTGTTTACATACGTAGGACATGAAGAAAGTCACTTGATCTACGCTGAGCAAGTTGAAATGCAGACAGTTTGTTTAATACTTTTTAACATTTTGGTTGTCAAAATGACACCATATACAGTGAATGAAATATTCAGTGAAGTTAGACATATATCATCATAATCATCAATGACTTGCCCTCCCACATGTGGTGTTTGGCAGAGTTGTCTGCTTGTCCAAGATTGTTTCATCATGGACTACATACTGTAGTGGGCTGATTTCCCTAAAGCCTAGTCTAAGACTAAAAGCACTTTGTTTCAATGAAGATTTTCATTTTTCTCCTTTTGTCTTCTAATAGGACTGTAATAGTACGTAATGTACGAGAAAAGTACAAGTTAGAAAATTATCACATAGGGACTGCTTCTTTATAAGCGCACACACACTCTGCACACCTTATCCCTACCCCATCCCACCCACATCAAAGTTTAAGTGCAGGTACACAAACCCACACACATGAAGCAACATTTCTGTTGTGGACGGTGTCAGTTGTCAGTGCTCAGAAGGGCTCAACATTTATAGGTGGTCAATTCACAGACATCCAAGCATGTGCTCTAATGCATAGAGATGTGAAACCATGCATACACACACACACACACACACACACATTCATACCCACACCCAGACTTAGAGTATAGTCATTCAAATGCATAGCATGCATTTAAAGTGGTGACATCTTATGCAGCACTTCCGCATGCACCCTCACTGCTCTCCCATCTGTGGCCTGCTGTGGCGACGCATGTCGTGGCCACCTGGTCTTACCTGTACCCAACACATTCTCTCTCTCTCTCCCTAACCCCCCCCCCCCCCCCCCCCCCTCTCTCGGTGTGTGTATGTCATTACGACGGCGTAATCCGGTCGGGGCTACACCGGCCTTCTTATCAGTGTCAGTGCTGAGATATAGATATGGGCTGGGTTACAAATGGCCCAAATGCACAGGCAGCAGAGCAGCCCATCAATAAAGCAATTTCTGGTGTCATAACAGCGGCG
Source organism: Alosa sapidissima (assembly GCF_018492685.1). Taxonomy (NCBI): domain Eukaryota; kingdom Metazoa; phylum Chordata; class Actinopteri; order Clupeiformes; family Clupeidae; genus Alosa; species Alosa sapidissima. Next base: position 30,140,394 of record NC_055972.1, on the reverse strand, counting down.
CTTTTCCTAAAGCCAACCTTTCAAAAACTTTTCCCTCTGCAAATCGCCACAGCCCCACCATTAGACTCCTGCCTTGTGGATTTAATGGATTCCGTACAAATAATATTCCACCGTAATGGAAAAGGTTGAAGTCACTGAAGACAGATGAAGTCATAAACACGTATAATTGAGAATCAAAGACCGATAAATTTTAAACTGCTATCCATTCTCTCTTTTTTAGATGATGATCTATGTGGCACAGGCATCTAGAAAATGGAAGAGATTATGGCTGGAAATTATAACAATAAATTTTCTAAACATACACCTTGATTATGCTTCGATTTTTGGATGTGGTGGGGTGGGGTGTGTGTGTGTGTGGGGTGGGGGGGTAGTGGTATGGTCAGGATCGCTGAAAGCTTGCAGGCTAAATGGCGCCATAAAATAGGTTCTGTGCTCTTTCGCCTGGGGAGCGAAGGCATGCCTGGAGGTGTCATTTTCTCCCTCTAAATGGGGGGAAATGAATTGTGTAATTTATTGCAAACTGCAGCACAGTGAGATTAGATCAGCATATCCCATCAAAGGAACAACAATCAATCAGCCTCCAGTTAACAGCTTGAAACACATAAACCAGGGCACCTAATGGCTTTCCAATTTAGCAGATTGATAGACTTATCCGCTCCCGAGGGATGAATTAAGAAAATCGGGTACTTTCACACTTTCTTTTGACAGCACCCCTCTCTACAGAAAGGAAAAAAGGAAAAACCTCTTCCCTTCTTCCCTCCCATGGACTTTAAATAGTGAACCAGGAGTGTGTGCCTGGTGAATACCTCTGAGGAGAAAAAAAGTGGGGAAGAGAGAGAGGGAGCCCAGCTGAGTATTTGTTATTCAGATGAGCGGGGAAGCGTGTCCGATGTGTGGAAGGATCTCATTTTAATGAGCTGATTATCACAGGTCATTTAGAACTGTAAAATCAGGCGGCCATTCACGAGCCCTGTGTAAAGACATATAAATGTGACCCTGGTGGCCTACTCAACTGAGTGGAAGAGAAAGGGCTTCGCAGTACTGAAGCACTCACAGCACTGAAGATTTATGAAAGAGACGAGATTCACTTCACATAGGAGGAGAAACATAAACAAAATAAACAAATAAACAAAATTTTGATGCTTATCATTTTGGCAAAGGAGTAAAATGCTTTTGCTGATGAGGGCTGTGAGTAGAAAAGCACCTTGATGTGCTAAAAAGAAAATAAAAATACCTGTTCTCATAATGACACACCTTAAGGAGTATTTTTCAGACTAACTAGCACAGCAACTTCAAATTAGGGGAGCAAAGCCAGAGTATCATGTTATAAACTGCACTCAGCATATAGAATAGCAGCATATACAATTCCTATCAGCAGGTCCCTTGAGCTCATTTATCTCTCTGTATTGTTACATTATTAAGGAGCTGTTTGTGTCCTGGGGAGAATGAGAAAGTGTTATTTTAGACTGTCGTGATGGCAGAGAAAGAGCCAAGAAGGGAGAAACAGATAGAGAGGCAGAGCGACTCAGTGCGAGAGCGAGACAGTGGATGAGCACAAACTAAACTTACCAGGAATGATTCAAGTGTTGCAGACTGACCTCACCCTGCATTAAAAGGAGTCTCCTTCTTTTCATCCCACTGCGTTGCGTGTGATACATTTCTCACTGTGACCTGTGCTTCAAAACTTCTGCCATCCCACTTAGGTTGCACGATTGACTGCCAATCATGTCTGGATTTGTCATTGCAGGTGATCTGTCTACAAGCAGAAAAGAGACAGGACAAATGTGACCAGATTACTACACTTTAGGATTAAAGGTCACAGAGGTAAATCCAGGTAAATCAGAAAACACACCCAGCTGGCTAGTTAGCTACACTGTACTCTGCCTAATAATTTAGTAGGGTGAGCTAATTGTGCAGGGAATTCAACAGTTGCACCGTAGCTCAGGTACCTGGATGTCCAATTAATTAGTGACAGTGACATTCAATCAGAGGCCACTATTTCAAATGGAAACAATGCTTGTTTGTGCCATGATTTGAGGACACGTTTTTGGCACAACTCTAACCCTCCATTCTGCTCCCTGTTTTCCAACACAAATACTTTGAACTTTCCACCTTGCCAGTAGCATTAACATGGTCGCTGATTACAGAGTGTTGAGCTTACAGAGTGTTGAGCTCTGGTCTGCATGCCAAGCCATTAAAAATCAGTTGTTATCGCAGGTAAAGGGAGCTCCCTAAGCCCTGAGTGGATCAGCAGGTTCTGATGTCCGCGTACGGGCTAAAGCGGAGGCTTCGCGGGCTTCTCCTGTGGCTGCGCGTCTATCAGGGCAGGAAACCCGAGTGGAAACACAAACAGAAGACGCGGCATGGCTCTATCTGCAGCCGCTCGGCTTCTGTTACACTTCAACCCAGCACCTGAATGGCTCATGTCGGACCACCAGGCTGCCTTATCACCAGCCAGCGGATCAGAGCAACACTTCCCCAGCTCTCCAGGGACAGCTATGACTATCTTAAAAGAGCAAAGCGTCAATCACTTACTTTTAACCAGTCAATTAAGTGCTGAGGTACAATGAGAGGAGGTAAACCAGAACAAAAAACAGAACTACATTAAAAAAGCATTGAAAGATATCTAGAGAAAGGGACAGAAAGGCCAGTGTGTGTGTGTGTGTGTGTGTGTGTGTGTGCACGGTGCAGTGTTAACCAGCTCTAAAACTTTGCTACTTTTAAAAGAGAACATCTGCAGGTAAATAAAGCATGTTTCCCTCAGTTAGGAAAAAAAATAGCGCTTTCAATTTCTTGAAAGCACCGGCATGATTTAATTCCTCCTTACAAAAGAAGGGCAGATCTACTAGGTGTCTTATTTGCAAGTCAGTCCTCAGGGCAGGCCTTGAATGAATTGTCAGCCATTTTCTCAGCCATAAATAAAGGACCAAGCTCAGATGGACCCCAGATCAACAGAATACAAATCCAGACTTTTCCTGTTTATGTCTTTCCTTCAAATGCCAGCAGGGAGCACAATTAACAGCCTGGAGTCTGAGAGACATACATTACTCCTCTAGACCAGCTGGAGATGAAAATAAAATCAACTGGATAGTATGGTACATATATAGGTATCAGAATGGCTATCAGGGTGGGTATATTCCACATCAGATGGTATGTAGTGATCAAAATGGGTTTTGTCCTTTTTTGTTTAACTTTTTACTCATACCACCCTCCATTTTGCAGTAGGCCCAGGGATCATCCCGGCAAGTTCATTATGCAGTTTAGAATAAAGGCCATGCATGTGGTTTTGAATGAGCGTGTGGCAGGCACATCGGCGCAGGGCCATATGTGAGGCCTTGGGCTATTGAAGTAAAACAAACAAATCAACATGTATATAGGTTTAATAAAAGGGGAGTCCAGTATTTAGTCTCCTTGGAGTCAGTGGAGGGAACCCATACATCTTACTGCTTATCCGTTTTCTGTCGCGGGCTGCCGTTTCACCTCTCCCTCTCTCCCTCACCATCTGTTTGCAGAGAAGGTGTGCTATTCAGGATCTGTCCATTACGCTTAGGCGCAAAGAAACATTGATTATTTGTAAAAACATAAGTGCAAATCAAACCAACGGTGCTCAAATAGATGAGTGGCCCCCTGTATCTGCACACACATGAGAATTGAGACAATTATTAACCGATTGACTTTGTGATGGTCACATTCTTTTTCTACCTGTCTTTCATTTATTTTGCTTTTTTTTATTTCTTTTTTTTGCTTTCCCCTTTGCAAAGACCTTGACTGAATTGTCATTCCCTTATGGCCATTTCCTTCTCTCTCTCCCTCCCTCCCTCTTTTGTTCTCTCCTTTCCTCTCTCTTTTTCTACCCTACACTGTGCCATAAAGGAATTTATTCCCAGACTCCAGATGAAACCTTTCCCTCAGCCTCTTATATATTTTGCTTTCTATTTCACTTTAATAGCGAAAAAATTGGTTACATATTCTTTTACAGCCCTCCAATGCCATTATGGCGCCTGTTGTCATTCGATTATTTATGGAAAACTATTTCATGCTTACTTACATTTGCTACTTATTTTCCCCGCGTGGCCTACAGCACATTCAACCCATTCCAGAAAGCCTTAAAGCCAATTCTTTACCAGTCTACAGGTCGGCCCTTCTCCCCCTTCCCGGGATTGAAATGCCACAGGAGGAGGGGAACAGAGGTTGGGCAGGGGCTAGGTATGGGTAAGGTAAAGGAGGGGCATAGAGAATAGATAGACCAGAGTCGGGGGAAAATGGAGGTGAAACAAAAGGGAAGAATAATAGGAAGAAAATGCACTGAAAGTTAAGAGAATTAAATAAGGGTCCTAAAAAGAAATAAAAAAAAGGTTTCATAGCTCTCATAACTCCATAGCAGAGGTGTGGAAGAATCAAGAGTACAGAGAGGATGAAAAGACGAAACTAGGAAATAAGAAGCTAGATAGTCATCTTAAATAATGTGGGTGTGTGTTTGAGCAGGTTCAGTCCCCCAAAATACATTTTCAACACTAACATACAAACAGGGGAAATGTTATAAACTATAAAGTGGATAAAGACTCAAATTAATCTAAATACTGAACATATTTTAAGTTTTAGGATTTAGGCAAGTTTTAAGATTTAGGATTTTAATGCCAATGATGAAGGATGGTGTGCTATCCTTCCTGGGTTGCCAAAGCCTCACCTTCCTTAGTCTGCACAACATCACCATGTTCTCTGCTCCAGTTTGAGCGGGGATGGCTGGTTTGTCACTGTCACAATGGCCAACGAGGGTAAGTAATGATCCCACCCAGTGTGGCTTGACAGCGGGACGCATTTCCCCTTCACATTCCCTCCCCAGCCAGTGAAAGGTCCAGCTGGACACAGCCGCAGATCGATACGGGGGCAGGGGGTCAAAGTTCAGTCATTTCTCCCATTATGGCCCCAACTGCTCGCATCATCTCCTGGCTAACGACGCCTGCAGTACTGGCCTGGGTCATTTGGGTCTCAGAATGTTGCTGTTTTGTTCCTTCTCCCTCTCCCTTGCCTACAGGACTGTATATAAAATGGAAAACTTTAATACACAGAATACTCACAGTTTGTGCTTTTATTCCCCGCCTCTTCAACTTCTTCCCTGTATGAATACATCTAACACTTCACAACACTGATCTATACAAATTTAATAACTCATTTATAACTATCTTATTAATTGCTAGTCAATATATACCAAGTAGCTAATTATATGTCGTACCTCAGTCTGAGGTCCCCTACAAACCCATCCACTCAGCCTGTAGTGGTTTCCTTGTCTGAGTGAGTCATTTTGGAGACCCAGGATATCCTTCTGCTCTTGATTGTGTTGGATCAATAACCAATACATTCAAAGGGCAGCCCTCTCATTAGCTACAATTAATCTGAGACCTCCTACATGTGCTAATCAGTTGTGCTAACCAGCACCCCTCTCCAATGCCTGAAAGTATACTGACACAGACACTATTCATTCAGAGCACGATATGGACTGGCCACAGGACTTATGGTCTAGTTTGCTTCATCGCTTAAAATGAAAAAAACACCACTATCAGGGACCCCAGGCAACAAAGGCTTTTCCATGAGTGCAAACTATAAACATGCAATTTGCTAATTAGTTGACACCACATCAAATAATTGTATACTTAATGTGGGCGTTCATAATAATAAATGAGGGGCACACATGAGATAGGGATAGTGAAAATATCAAATAATGATACTTACCACATTACTAGTGGTAGGCCTAGAGGGCTACCAATATGGTCTTGTCTAACAATGGTTCATGGGCCACGGTAAAAGCAAAGAAAGCTGGAAGGCAACGACAAAAACACTTATCAGGGGTGGGTGAGGGCCCTGGGGGCTTGGCCCGACATGTTTGGTGCGGCTGCATGTAACCAGCGGGCTGTGAAGAGGCCGAGCGTTTTAAAGATGTGACAGAGGATGCTCTAAATTATTTGACCAGGGACAGCGCTATCCATTAGGCCTGCTCTCTGCGGCCGGTGTGAAACGCTCGTATTGGGGCAACTGTGCGTTCGGAGATATCATTCAAGACGATGAACTACAGCTGCCGTCTGACACGCGAGAAAAATGCCTCCACTTTTCAGGCTGTACAAATGGCGTTTGGCTGCGATAACTCACGAGTGGACACTTCATTTCACGTCGAGAGCGACTGGACCCAGTCACAAGCTATTATACCATCTTCTTTATTAGTGGCCTGTAGTTTTGGTGTTGGGCCCCTCAGATAAATACAGCTAAAATGCCACTTCACTCAGAAATATTGGACCATTCCTCTCGTGCCTGACTGGGTCCAGATGGCAACCTGTTTCAGGTGTTATAAACCTTTTTTTGAGGACACGTGATCGTCGTGCCAGATATCACTCACCCTGAGAGTGCCATCATATGCAGGCCAATAGAAGTGATCAGTAGCATTTCCTCCAGGCTTCCCGCACAGGAATCATAGTCAAGATAATTGATTACCACTTTATTATTTAAAAATTGCTTGCAGAAATGAATATTAACTCAGGTGAAAAGGAACAAATGGCTTTGCGTATACCTGAGAATGCCACCCATTTATGAGTAATTGTCTCATTCGTCATCGGTGACGTCGTGTTTTATGGATGTAAAGTCCCTCCATCGTTCCAGAGGAAAGAGCCAAGCAGACAGAAGAAGCTCGTCACCTATGAAGTTTGAATCCTTCCTCTGCAGTGGCCTGGTGCGTTGCTACGGTGACGAGGGGACCATTCAGACTTCATGCCGTGACAGCAGTTTTATCGTGCGTCGCATCATAAAGTCACGCCGTTTGCGGTACGCATCCCCGACACTTTTATTAAACACCTATTCAGTCTGCGTGGGGCTTGAGATCTGTCCAGATAAATCCTCATGAATAGTATAACTGTCTGTCGGAAGACAGTCGTGTCATAGCACACGACGACAGAAACGATGCATGGCAAGTCAGGGTTGGAGGTGTAATTTCACCCGTGAAAAATGTCTTCACTCGCACACGTAGCCTATTAATTCATTTGTCCCCAATGTTATATGTTTGCTTTTTTGTTGTTTTGTTGTCAACAAAACGACATACATTTTTTGAGGTCTCGGATGAGCCCAGATTTTTGTGCGTGTTTCTGTCATATGAAATTTGCACATTTATCAGGAGATTAAAATAGCACAAATTTGAATTCTGTGAGGAGGAAATTTTCTCTGGCACACGCAGGAAATTAATCAGGAAAAAGTACCTTTGTGTGGGGCGCATTGCTTTATCACGCCTAATCTGTTCTTTGTGAAAATGTGGCTCGCCCCAATCCTTGGCAATCGAGGACAGCATTGCAGCTTTGTGAAAAACCACTTGTTCCCCCGGAATAATTAGAGATCTCATAACCGCATTAAAAGGGACGGCTGGGGGAGGAGAGTGGAGACTGAAGCCTTGTTTGCCCATTTAAAGTGTGATCCAGATAATGGTGTCTCATCAAAGGTAGCAATTACATTCATTACACAGAAGGCTCAGCTCAGCAGCAAGGAAATTAAGTGGCAAAAGAATGAAAAGCTTAATATGTACTTCCTTTATCCCAGGCTGTCTCCTCCCTTCTTTTTCTTTAGCTTTTCAGGCGCCCCTGTGTTGAATAAAGAATGGGCGGGGGTTTCAAGACATCAATAGTGTCGGGGTGAGAAGAATAAACCCCTGCCAAAGCCCTCCTTCACCTTTTTCTGTGCTTGCGGTCTGCCGTTTGCAGTGGCTCTGGGACCAGGAGCATCACTATAGCTGCACTTTTCAAATATGAGAGAAAGGCTTTTCTTTAGAGTGAATGTCCTCTATGGCTTTTAAATGAGCTCAGCATATGACAGGAGTCTCTCAGAAAAAAAAGTGCTGAGGGGGCCTTCTCCAAATTAATACCCTATTTCTTTTCAGGGGGAAATTAATTGTTTCGTGTTCTATAAAACCACAAACAGCACACAAATCAAGCAGTCCAGTGGAGAAGGAAGCTCTTTCTTTTCAAAGCCATTTAAATGTGAATTAGGGCAAGTGGGTGACTCCACGAGTCTGCCCTCCCACCCCCACTGACAAACAACGTTAAGGAGCAGGTGTAGTTTTATATCTGTCATGAATATGTCCTATACTAATTAAAGGAACACACTATGACAGTTAAAACTAAATTTACCATTTAACAAAGTCACAGAACAATATAAAAAAGTAATGGGGATAAGCAAGTGTCTGGTGCACTGTATACAGACACACTTATCCAAACTGAAAAATAATATTGCATTAAGATCGTATTGGTATGTGCAACAATAAAATATTTATACAATGACAATATCATTACACAACACAGTCCCCTTTCGATCTCTATGCATCATGTTACAGTGCACTGTTTGGTCACAACCCATAGCAGTGTGGTAACATGTAGGCCTACCATCAGACAACATTTGAATTACATTTGACCACCTGCGATCACAACAATGAGATATCCATTACTATTTGGCTTACCCTAGGATAAGAATACAATGGAAAATAGTTCTGCTTCATGGTTTTACACACAGGAAATTCTTCTATATTTCAGAGGCCTTTTTAATCATTGTGATAATTAGTTGCTACGAATAATTTTGAAGTGTGGTGCTAAAGGAACAATAACACTCAACAAGAGGTGTACTTTCAGAACTCTAATTAATCTTTCTCAAACTGACAAATTATTGTCACCCCTTGTGAATTATTTAAAAGGAAGTGGCTTCACTGGAAACCCGAGCATAATTAAATTGCAATAAAATAACATTAGTGCCGACAGGCCATTAGAAGGTGCTGTAATTGACTGCTGCAGGGGTCGTAGTTCAGCCGGCGAAGGTCGCCTGTCACATCGGTGGAAAAGCCCTGAAAGCACTTGTTTCCCTACAGTCCACCTGGGTGTCCAGTTTCCTCTTATATGTCCAGTTCTGCCACTGCGTCTAAGATAGCAATATTTTATCTGATCTTGTGAGGTCATTGTTATCTGGATGTGTCATATGAAATATGTATGTTGGATTTGCAGCATAGCAACAGGGAAATCATGTAAACAACACCATATTGTGGCTTCAAAATACCTCTAAGCTGAACTTAATACTCAAGCCTTTATGTGATATTACAGCAGGCTACATCATGACACAAAAAAATCCTCTTAGTAGTAAGGCCTACCATTAATTTCACTAGGCCTGTATGGGAGAGGTTTCTTGGTCCTGCTAGGGTCTCATGCTTTGTTGTCATATGCCATCTAGTGGTTTCACATGAAACATACAACCACACTTTCCATTTATTTTTTATTGACGGCAACCAATAAAAATGCCAACATCAGCTTTTACATTTTACAATAGTATATTTGATACAAATGTTAAATCCACACTGATAGACTCAAAAGTTGTTAAATCCACATTGTTCTCTCAAAAGTTGAACTGAATGGCTGAATACAAACAACTAATTACTGTACATTTTGACAACAACAATTACGCTTACACTGCTCCCTGCCAGGGCTAAATGGGTTCATGTCTCTGTGCCTTAGGCGCGGTGTTCTTTACACAAAAAGTAATGCTCCCGTTACATGGCTCTAAGGAGTGTCAATGCAAAGGATACAATGGCCTCACTCAAACTGGTCATTTGTCACACTCTCTTCAATGGTTCTCCAACAACTTTGACACAAATGGAGCAACACGATCCTCAAACTTCATGGTTCTTTAAATATTCAACACAATCAAACTTGAATGAGTCAATCTAGCTATTTAAAGTAATGCTTTGGTCATGGGGAAGCAACAACACTAGCACTGCATGCAATTTAGCCTAGACCTTGTAGAATGAGCTAAACCTACAGAAATAAATGCTAAATGGGGTTAAAAACAGTCAATTTTCCAATTCATGCAAAAAAAATAACAGCTTCCTTCCTCATGGCATCACCATAAACAGCTGACCTCTCTTGTATGACTCACTCTTGTATACTCTTGTTTGCACTCTCAAACTGAACTTTATGTGGGCTACAATGTTTATCATATGTGTGATCATTACTATTGTGGTGCCTTAGTATTCAGACCTAATACGATATATCTATATAATACTATATATATAGCGTATGATGTATACTGTCTGTAGCCTGTATTGTACACTGTCTATATTGTCAGCCTATAGACTATGTATTGCATCATTCATTCAATATACTATTAAATTGCTAATTAAACAAAAACAAAAACAAATGCCCTGTTCATTATTATTGAAGGGTGCCTTCTGGTGTCCTGGACATGAATAACTAATTTGCCATTTCAACATATAAGTGACCTTGGAAGGGTTTGTTACATACATAGATAGATAGATACTTTATTGACCCCCAAGGGGAAATTCAACATTGGTCCAAGTATGTTATTTTCAGAAAAAGCATGCAAGAAGAGGATGCATGCCATTTTGCTATGTGCCCAGCATTAAAGATCAAATTGAGTAAAATATATTACAAGTTTTCATTTTTACTTTTAAATTATTGTTTTGCTAAACAATATTATTACTCCACTTAAGTGCATTGATAATTTGGCAATAAGGTCAATGTCTTTATTTATTTAAAAAAAAGAGTTTTGTTTGTCCCTGAAATGATTGTCCCTAGGCATTGTGCGAAGGCTAGCCTATATTACTAACTGTCCACGACAGGGTGGATATGTTATGCTTACTCTCTGATTATAGTCCCATATTTATTTAAAAATAAGTGTGAGAGCTCCAATATATATTTCCACAGCTTGAGTGTCTACTAGATAAAACATAAAAAGACCAATTTGACCATGTAGAAAATGTATGTAGGAACTATTGAATATTTCAGTCGGACCAATTACTGTGATGCACACGTGAACTCTCACCCCAGCAGAATTTTCTTTTGTTTTGTTTTAGCTTGCGCTGTAGCAATGAATCAGCTGTATCGTCGGCGGTGTTTTCTGATTGATTGTTTATTCATGACAGTTTAAAGTAGGGTGTTGAAGTTGACACACAGCACAATGAAAACTTATATTCAATAGGAAAACGGATTCTGCACAATTGAGAAGCTGTGGAAAAATGCTGGGTAGTGTCGTCGGATGCATGTATCAGCTGTCTAATTTGACTGATTTAGCGCATCAAAGCAGGGGGGATCATTCAGCAACTAATACTAGGCAAACTGGATTCTGATTTCTACACGTCATATCATAAGACTGCAGCAGGTAATAAATACATTGTCCTACAGTTAAGTAGCTAGCTAGCTGTGGCTTAGCAAGTAAGCTAACCCAATTCACAGTGGACGAGACGCTAGCTAGCCAGCTGCTAGGTGACAGCTTTGTCTAACGTTAGCTAAAGATCCAACAGAAGCCGTAGCATAGCAACAGATGATGTCTTGTTTAAACTTAAACTTAGCTTTCATCAGCTAGTGCATTACATGTTCAAACATTTCACCCTAAATGTGTTAGTTTGGTCATGTTTTGTTATAACGTTGTAACGTTATGTGTCGGTCCGTTTTTGGTCAGCCATGTCAACAGGTGAGCGAGTGGCATTATTGCTGCCTAGTGTTGTGTGTAACTTTGCCATGATAACGGTATCGTTGTCATGGCCAGTAGTGCTAACGTTAACCGGAAAACTGGCGTTAACGCTATCAGTCCAACTGTCTAATGTTTCTTTAGCGGTGTAATGTCTGTTTAACGTTAGCCTTTATTGTTGGTAGATATAGTTGTCGATGGAGCCCATTATTGGATGTCAACATTTAACGTTAACGTTAAGTTACAGCACATTTCGACGATTCTTCTTTCTTTTACACAGCTGGATACATAGTTACCGGAGTAGTCAGCTTACATCAAGCTGACAATAATAAGAAGATATCTGGTCCCCCTTCCGATTTTCCAATGGGTGAAGAGAAGCCGGAGACCTTAGATTTTGTGAAGGACTTCCAGGAGTACCTGAGTCAACAGACACAACATGTCAACATGATATCAGGATCTGTCAGCGGCGTCAAAGATGTAGATGAGCTTCCTGGAGGTAATCTTAATGTTATTTAACGAAAACTTCATTCTGTGCTGCCTTCATTCAGTTGTGTGGTATCTGTAGTAATTCTAAGAACTTAAATAGCAATACAACTGTACACTGAATCAGGATTCAGGTTGTTTTCAAAAAGATTCCAATACTGTCATGCAACATCTTTAATTGTTCATAGATATCAGTCAAAATGGTCTGGATCATCCCTCTGTGGATATAACTTTGGATGACAGCTCAGGCATATTGGTGGACGGCTTTGAAAGAACCTATGATGGCAAACTGAAATGCCGCTACTGCAACTATGCTACCAGAGGCACAGCACGGCTTATCGAGCACATCCGCATCCATACAGGTGAGTGTGTTTAAGTCATAGGCAAAACAAGATCTTTATGAACAACATCTTGAAGATGAATATTTAGGAGTAATATACCTCATGGTTTGGACTCACCATGTTTTAGATTTAAGCCAGCTAAGAATGTTGTCTTTCAGCCAAAATAGCTGTAGTGTGTAATTTATTGACTAATTTTTGCATGTGCTCCGCATCATTTTTCTCATAGGTGAGAAGCCGCATCGATGTCATCTGTGCCCTTTTGCCTCTGCATATGAGCGCCACCTGGAGGCCCACATGCGTTCTCACACAGGCGAAAAGCCCTACAAGTGTGAGCTGTGCTCTTTCCGCTGCAGCGACCGCAGCAACTTATCCCACCATCGGCGGCGGCGCCACAAGCTACTGCCCATGAAGGGCGCGCGCTCGGCTCTCTCCCATCGCAAGGTGCTGAGTGTCTTGCAGAAGCGCGGCGGCTCTCTGGGCTACGGCCGCCGCCTGCTCATCAACCTCAGCCCTCCCTCCATGGTCATGCAGAAGCCCGGCCCTGACCAGCACCACCTAGCTGACTTCAGCCATGAGCTGCCTTCCCACTCCAGCCTCCACCAAGACTCCTACGACGGCCTTGGCAAGGTGCAGCCCTCCGACAGCAGCAGCAGCGGCGGCGGCGGGGAGGCCAGCATGCACCGGGAGCCGCATGACCTGTCCATGGACAACCCGCTCAACCAGCTCTCCACACTGGCCGGCCAGCTAGCCAGCTTGCCGCCGGACGCCCACGGTCCGCCGGAGTCGCCAGGCGCCGAGTCGCTGCCGGACGAGAAGCCGTCCTTCCTGGTGCAGCAGCCGGCGGCGGCCCCCGCGGCCGTGTCGGCCAGCATGGCGCAGGCCTCGTCGCCCATCACCCCCGAGCCCCGGCCCACTGCCCACAGCAGCTGCAGCCCTGGCGGGGGCCCGGGCAGTGAGAGAACCAGCACGCCCAGCGGCATCACCAGCCAGCCGGGCACGCCCCCCCCGATGCAGGACCCGCAGATGCCACAGCACTGCCCGCACTGCCACATCTACTTCCCCGACAACATTCTCTTCACCATTCACATGGGCTGCCACGGCTACGAGAACCCATTCCAGTGCAACATCTGCGGCCACCGCTGCAGGAACCGCTACGACTTTGCCTGCCACTTTGCACGGGGCCAGCACAAGTAGTGAGCCGTGGCTGGTGGCAGCCAGGCAGGACACAGCTGTGTCTGTGGGGTGCCTTTCTCACAAAGTACTGTAATATTAGATGTTGTGCCCAAAACATTCTAAAGTGGAGCATTTATATTGATCCGCTTTGAACCTCCTGTACTTTTTAAGGATTGTTTTAAATGTAACTTTATAACCTGTTCTTTGTCACTTTTTATTTATTTTTTGAATATTTTTATGAAATGTTCCTTTATTTACAAAGGTGGATAACATTATATGCTTTTAGCAAGATATTATATATGCTGATTTCAGTTTAGTGCTATTAAGCTTTGGTGAATTTCTGTGTGTGCAGCACAACAGTTATGATAATATAACTAAAGAGTGCCTCTGATGTTTATTTTACGGTCGTTCCATTTCATCATCACAAAGTAAGGCATAGCACAGTATGTTGTGGACAGATGAATTAAATAAGAAATGTATTCATTATATTAAGGTTGCTTGGTATACAAAGCTTGTATGATCAAGTTCAGGTTGCTGTTTCTGTTTAAGTTGAGGATGTGGTGGAGTGACCAGTAGTGTTGATCTGTCTTACATTGTTAAAAACCCTTCAGAGATTTCAGTAGAAAAAAAAAGGAACTCAAGTGATGATGTCATGTGGATGTGATTTGAAAACCAGACCTTATTGTAAAGGTTGCCCCCGTTTCTCATTCCCTTATCATGTAATATCTACTTGCCAAGTACTACCAGAGTTGCCACATGTTGGTGTTCATGTTAATATCCGTCTATTGTTTAGCAGAGTTATGATCAAAACACGTGTGTCCAAATTTCAAACAAATTAATCATGAACATTGTGTCGATAATATAGATGTTCAGTGTCAATAAAGATACAATCTTGGTCAACTAATAGATATGGCACTTTTACTTTTATTCTCTGTTGATATACAAGACTATGTTGGTATCTTGTGGTTCTGTGACAAGTGATAGATATTATGTTATATTGAGGCCATAGGCGAGGTCCATTTTAGCAGGACTCTTACTACTTACTTGGAGACACAGAGAACATACCATGTTTTGCTTTTTGGAATGCTTTAATGGTTACACTAAAGTGTAAGGAAACTTTTGGATGAAAGTAGGCCATCTGTAGTTTGCAATCAAAGTTGTTCATCACAAAGGACATGATTAGAGATTAAACTGAACATTACTGGTTGGTCATAAGTTGATGAGGTCATGACTGCTATTATTTCAGACATCATCTAGCACCACTTTCTCTTCAGGATGCTGAACATCTAAATAAAGGGAGGGAGGGAGGGGGGGGGGGGTTAGTCAAATCCTTTACATTTTTAAAATTAAAAAATTTACAATTTACATTTAAAATACTATATACAGTAGTCTCAATCAGAGGATTTGAGGTCAGTACAAATGTCTTGTTTGACCAAAAGCTTCTGCAAGCCAGGCATTATAAACATTGCTAATATTAATCATAGCAGGTAAGAAGGCAGTGAGTGATAATTGTAAATTTGGGCCTCTGGTATATCAAATCTAAGAATTCAAAGCAGAGAGACATAGAGTGAGGAAGTATGAGCTGAAAAATTAGCATTGAAATCCCTAGGTAGGCCTACTGTAGCGTCCGCCAACTTCACTTGCTTTACAAAATGCAAAACCTAAGAGGAATGTTTGCAGCTGTCTATTAACCTCTCAGGCTGATAGGCCCCAAGACTACGGTGGTCATCGCGAGCTGAGGGTCCAGGTCTCGAGCCCTGCGGGTGCGGCAACCCTGGCGACAGCGGGAGTTGTAGTCGTTAGCTGGACAGACAAGGACCTTGCACTGCAGGTACACAGAAGGATACGTGCGAAGGAACATGAACGCTCGGAAGCGGAACCGTGCATAATACTGAGAGCCACTGGTGTAGGAGTAGAAAGTGCTGTCTCTTGGACACCTGGCAAGAAGGAAAAGTCATCATACCAGAAGTTAGTGCTCTGTCACCTGTCACCGTTGTCATAGAAAGGACAAAAGAGCAATGATTAAAAAACGGTTTGTGACTCTCCTACCCATTTGCCAGTAGATAGTGGGAGTGGTGGTTTGAGTTGTCCTGGGGGTCTGGTGAGGCCATACATGTATCCAGGAAGAGGACAAGCCTGCTGTCAGGGTTCCCTAGGCTGACCTGAACGTACATGTACTCATTAAGAGAAACATAGTAGGGATCATCATAAATTTGCTGGTAGAAACCTGAGGTGTAGAAAGCCATGGTGGTATTGTAATGGCCGGATCCAGTGACATTAAATTTCAGTCTATCGTGTGCCA
Source organism: Alosa sapidissima (assembly GCF_018492685.1). NCBI lineage: Eukaryota > Metazoa > Chordata > Actinopteri > Clupeiformes > Clupeidae > Alosa > Alosa sapidissima. Next base: position 30,124,599 of record NC_055972.1, on the reverse strand, counting down.
CATACATTATTTGTGATATGGAGTCCTTTTGCATATGACAGGCAACAGACAGATAGAACTGAGGCAGGTAAGTGATATCCGCAGAATTATTTGGGTATGTGCGGACCTCGTTATTATATATCTCCCAGCCATTTTGGATCTGGAATGGAAAAGAAGGGTGGTTAATCTCAGTGATTGTACATGGATTTGTACCTAAACTCATTTCATGTGCTATGCATAATGTGTTAGTATGGGGGACGGGTTGACACAAAATGTAACGGAAAGAGTGTCTCTGTGGTAATATGCAATGTTGCAGGGACCTGTAATTCAGTAACCAGGACTACTGTATGTTTCACAGGACTGATTCCAAGGCAGTGCACAATGACATGAAGAGTAGGGCTCTACACTACAGCAAGATGCTCTACAACTTAGTAAAGACTTTGCAAAGTTCTGGAGCTCTTTTATACCAACTTGAACATATTTTTTGAGTGGATTATCTGAGCATTTAATTCAGATTATGAGTAATAAACTGATGTTTAATGACTTATCTTCTTAATGGTAAATAATGGAGTTTTGAAACATCTAGTTTATAGTATATGTTATAGCCTTAATAGTCATCAGTGGTCAGTACCTTTCTTGTAGTTCCACAACGATTTTTTAGAAATCTGAATACCACCTCGTAACTGTTCTGGGTAGGCCGACAATACAGGTCATTCACGTAAAGATCATCACCAGTGAATCCTTCAGAGCTCAGGAAGGATCTTGAAATTGTGATGGTCATGTTGTCCAACGAGCATTCGACATGGCCTGTCAAAAAAGACACAACACACTCAACACGGTTCTAACACCTTATTATTTCTCCCTAAGCCACAACAACAAAAAAAAAGTCTTGAAAATAAGGAGCTATTTTTATTTATCATTAGTTCTCAGAACCATATGTTTTTTACCCACATTGGAAGCATATCCCAAACATTGCTGGATGCTTGATGATGCCTTTTCTATGTAATAATGCATGACTTATTTGATTGGATAAGCACCTGAAGTGTACCTCTGCACAGTCTGAATGAGCAATACCCTGTTACCTTTACTGGCTGACAGCGAACTGATGAATTCTGCCCGAAAGCCACGCCTCCCCACTGAGCTGTCACTTCTGAAGAGCACAGTCATGTGGTTGGAGGAGGAGTGGAAGGTGTCCAGAGAGGAGTTGTGGCAGAGCCGACCCAGCTGGTTGTAGCCCACTGAGGGGCCGTCATACACAGTGATGTAGTCACAGCTACAACAGCCCTGTAGCCTGAAGAAAACAAACAGAATGGTGAGTTGTGGCCGAATTTGATTACAGATTATTGAAAGAAGGCGTTATTTCTTCCTTAAAAGTGATAAAGTGATGCTGCATGTTTTTCTTTTTTTTTTGCGTAGATATTCTAAAATGGCCCGGACAGATTTGTTGGTAACAAAGATGATAAATTATTGGATTATAGTGGTGTTTACAGCTAATCATTTCACCAATTTCATTTCACCTGTTTAATCCCACTGGTCACAATAGTGACCATAAAAAGTTGTAATATATAAACTTAAACTGTTACTGAATTAACTTAATTGTAATAATTAAATAATTATTATGAAATCATTAAAGGGTCTCAATGAAATATGTGCAGTGCCAATTGCCCATATCTGCACAGGCCAGATATCCAGACATATCTAAATCCAATTGAATATCTCTGGAAAGAGCTGAAACATACAGTCTGTGAAAAGCTGACAGAAATATAATTTTCCCAAAGATATGTTCATTTGTTCTATTATTCAAAATGTTCTGTTTAGTGAAGTGTCCAGATCTAAGTCTAATTGCCATTAAACATGGAATAAACAATAATGAATACCAATGGTCACTTTCAAATGAAAGACAAATTGAGGGGTTTTCTTTTTTCGTGAAAGGGTACCAACAATTGTGTCACAGCTCCGGACTTGAACCAACATGGGCCTATAATGGATGTGGTGTTGCCGGGTTAGACTAAGGAAAATTGGGATTACAATGTCTGATCTTGTTACTCACTCCAGGTCAGAAAATATCAGTAGGACCCTCTGCCCAGAGGGAGCCGAAAGTCTCCACTCACAGTAGGCATTGTCATGATAATAGTTTGGATAGTAGGGGCTCGAGAAAGACCCAGATACATCGAGGTTTCCTCCGCATGGCGGATAAGTAACTAAAAGAAAGCAATGAGCTGATTAATGATTGATAAGTAATTCAAATGCCAGAAATGACATGCTGATTGTAGTATATTGTATGCATTATATATTGTCACTAATTTATGGTATGAAAAAAAAAAAAATACTTGTTGTAGTCTCCATTGTTGTTTGGTAGCAGTAGTCTTGAGACCCCCCCCCCCCACACACACACAAACACACAAAGAGAGAAAGAGACAGGGATTATCTTCAGATAAGTATCTATTTGTATTGCTTAGAAGCAGTTAAATTTGATAAGTCTTTGTCTCACCATAGTAGTCATAACAACAGTTTCCATTGTATCGGCATGAGCTTGTGCAGGAGCAGTTATTAAAGTTGTAGCCACAGTTGTACCTACATGAGTAGTAACCAGCTACAATACAAAACATTATATTGGCAGGAGTCGTAATTAGCAACAAGTAAAAAAACACCAACATTACAAAATAAAACATAAGAAGTTATGTTTATAAGATATTAAAACACTGAAATGGTAATATAAATACTTGTCTGTGGTGTTGATGTCACTGAACCACAGTAGTCTTGAAGAGCCAAAAGAAGGACAGAGGGTAGGGGGTGGGATGGTGGGTAGAGAAAGAAAGAGAGAGATTATTCTTTATCATATGAATTACTACTAAGAATATGAAATAGTGTAATACCTGTTCTCCTTACCATAGTAGTCATAACAACAGTTCCCATAGTACTGACAAGAGCTTGCACAGGAACAGCTGCCAAAGTTGTAGCCACAATTGTACCTACAGGAGTGCCTATCTACAATGCAGAAGGTCATGTCACAGGAATTAATCTGTTTTTGCTGCAAATATTAATAAACTTGGTTGATGATTTCCTCTATATTAAACACTGTTAAAAGAGTTGTGATTTTTTTTTATTGTTATGAACAAAACATTTTCAAACATTTAATAAAATAAAGCAGATGTTCACTAGGAATTACCAGTGAAAATGAATGTCATAATATGAAATATGATTATAATCATATTTCATATTATGACATGAATTTTCATACATCTTAACATAATGTTACAGTTGTTTATCATGAAACATCGATTCAAGCAAACCATACAGAAGAATAGCATTCTTAACTGTGCAACATTCCTGGTGACCTACCCACATAAGAGTACTCTGCATGGAATCCCGATTCAGTTCCTGAGGAGTCAGTTGCAAAAACAACTGTTACATCGTTTCTGGTGGATTTCACCACCCTGTTGTACTGGTCGCCACACATTTTTGCGAGGAGTGGGGAGGATGGTGTAGGACCATCATAGACACTGATGGAATCATAGGCACAAGTTGACTGATACTCCAAGCTGCATACAAAACAAAGAGGAGATAAAGAAGTATTCAGTGACGAGGCTGAGTTTTAGAACTTAAGCCAACCAAAAGCTGTAATTTTTAAGATAGAGCCTATGGAATAAAATAAAACCTACAAACAAAAAAAAATCATGGGGAAGAAATAAATTCAACTTTAATTACACCATTCATTTCACCAAATTATGTTTATTAAATGATATTTATATTTTTAAAACTGATCTGTTTTTGAAGTATTTTCCTGTGGCCGCTCTGACATCCATCTATTGCTAGCTAGAATTCCATTAGAATCAGTGTATCAATTTACACCAGCAAACGCTTTATGTGCATATTATGGTAGTTAAAAGAAGAGGAAAATTATTTTTTTACGCTTTATTTCTATCTTTAGAACATAATATGTGAAGCGTACAGATAGAAAAACACATGGATCAACACATTGCTTTGCCATATTAGAGACGGAGGTGGTGTAAATTGATTAATTTACGTTTCACTCTTGGTTATGTCTTTGCTTGTGGTGTAAATTCACAATAATACTATAATATTCCACTACACAGTACTCATTCTGAAATCATGTGTTACAGTAAAAAAAAACTTCCCTCTGCTTTTGATATGCAATACAATTCTGAAAGGTTTTACTGGAAAGAAAGACACTTTCACCTTACCTGATGTTCTGGAAATTGATGGTTATGATACCATTACCAGGTTGCATGATCCTCCATGTGCAGTTAATGTTGTTGGGGTAGTGATGAGGATAGTTAATGCTAGTAAACTCTCCTTGGGGTTGGGTCAAGTACCCACCACAAAATCTTATGACTGAAAAAGACCAAAGTAAAACACAGACTCTTACGCATCATGGCAGAGGCAACATTTCAAACTCATAAAAGTCTAATTAGCTCAATGTCAGTAAACTTTGATGTGTAATTAAAAAAAGGCTAAAGTAAACTAAGAAAAGAGAGGGAAAGAAAGACAGTATTGACAACTCAAAGAGACATGGAATGGAGCCGTTGATACTCACTCCCATCAGCGGTCAAGTTGCCCACAGTGGTCGTTTGACCTGAAAGTTTACACAGCTTTTACTGGTAATATAAGACTATATTCACATAACCTTTAACCAAAGAAGAATAGTGCCTAAAATATATATTTTGATGTTTCTAATTTGGTATAGCATAGTCAAGGCAATATGTTTTATTTTACACTTAGTGGGCAAGACTCAGTATGGTTATTCATAACATGTAATTTTGCTAATCTATGAATCAAAATATAAATAAATAATAATTTTTACTTCCTTTTAAGAAAGAAAATGAAGTAAATAGTTACTACCTTGAACCTTGTTCACAGCAGCAAAGGAACAGAGCAGAACAATAACTGATCTCATCTCCATCTTTCTCCTCAGTTTAAATGTGTCCTTGTGTCCCAGTGTTAGGCTTTATATGCTCAACTTCAGACCTCAAGAGCAGGATGTGTCCTTATGACAGTCATAAACCTTAATGACAAAGATGTGTATGAAACTTTGTGAGCCATTTAGTGTGGGAAATGCACATGTGTTGCATTCATTATGTCGGTGATGATAAGCCATCCTCAAAGATGTTTACATAATGGAATGTGACAGAGAACAGGAGATGGCCATAAAGTTGGTGAAAATTAACCTGTAACACAAATGTTATTCTATCATGAAGGTTGAGTTCAAACATGTTAGTTGTAAAAATCGAACTAGTTGTAAAAAGTGTTTACAAATGTGTGTTAATGAATAACAAAATTTAGTCTAAAAAGCAGTTAATATTACTATCATATCAAAATATCTGCATGAGAATTAATCCTCATTTGTATCACTGTGCAATCATTTTTGAGCCTCAAACTAAAAAAAAAACAAACTTAAAATTAAATCTGGGTTAATGGATGTGCCTCATGCCGTAATAATATCCTAACTAATGATCAGTGGCGGATTTAGCAAATTGAGGGCCTAAAGCGGAGGTAAAAAAACTTCCCCTTCAAATCCTGCATACACTTCTTTACTCCAAAATGAAGATGGAAAGCAGAGAACACTGTTTCCTTTTCTCCTACTCATATAGGCAACTTTAAAAGTCTAATGTAAATATATTTCATTTAATATAGGCCACTTGCATATTAATTGATTCACTTTACACTTCTGTATACTTTCTTGTCATAGCCTACACCATAATGAGCATCAGGTGGCTGAAAAGCAGTAATTTCCAACCTATTCCCTGCTGCTTTGCACTGCTTGAAGTCTGATTATAACTTCACCATAAGGTAGCCTACACGCAATTTAACCTACAGCAATGGCTGTAGGACAACAATTGACAACAATATTAAACCAACCAACAATATAAAATATTAAGAAGAGCTCTTTTATGAGTTAAATCGAAACAATGTAGGCAATTATTACCGACCTTCATTTGTCTGAATCTGAGGCAAATAGAATCCCGGCCATAATTTGAGGATTTAGGTATGCAAATGTGTTTTAAGCGTAATGCAAGAACTAATCTCTGACTGAAAGTGCGGAAACTTGTGCGTTTGAGAGAGCTCTCTCGCGGCAGACGGTAATGTTTCATCTAAAAAATGCTGGGTTATTTTTTCAATCCAAACGCTGAGTTGAAACTGTTGGGTCATTGTGTGGGGTTGTTTTTACTCATGTTGGGTTATTTTCTGTAACCCAGCTTGTTGGGTTGATAGTTTAGGACAGCGCCCCTCCTCTCCCCCACCTGACGTGAGCACACTACCCAGCACCAGGGTAACTTTAACACAGCTGCATAGCAAAGATTCTATAGTTAACTAAGATGAATCCAGAGCCATATAGATAGAGAGTTGCGACAACTCCATTGACGCAACAATGGCGACTAATGGAAGCCTCAAATAGTTCCCGGAAGTTAACAATTAATAATAGCAGCAGTGCAGTTACAGCAGTATAGACTGTTTGTAGCCAACATTTCAGACTCAGATTTACATTATTGGCTCATCCGAATAATAATAATAACAGTAATAACAGTAATAGTAGTAAAGTAATAGTATTAGTAACCTAATTATAATAATAAACTATTTATACGACTATGACAGCTTTTCTGCTACTCAGTTTTTATCAGTTCCTTATCAAATAAATTAAAAGAGGCTAAAGCCCAATAAATTTGCCACACATAATAACCTAATACAAGATAAACCTTGCCTATCCCATTTCAATTAGGCAGCACTAGGCTACACCAAGAACAAGCTGTCATTAACTTTTTGCGTTTGTAGCCTACAGCTTTTATGACGTGACGTGTCATGGGCATTTAGCTTTATCATCATGTCAACATAGTTGTAACGTTATGAAATGCTCATTGATGGATAACTTTCAGTGGACTAGAAGCTAAACACATACAGCGGGGAAAATAAATATTGAACACGTCAACATTTTTTTCAGTACTTCCAGTGAGGCTATTTGCATGACATTTTCACCAGACATTAGTACTAACTTAGGTAATCCACACATATAAAAAAATCCAAACATTAATGTTCATAAGTAGAGTTATGAGTAAAAAAGTGGAATGCCACAGGAAAAAAGTATTGAACACGCCTACTGAAATTTCTTAAATACTTTGTGGAAAACCCTTTATTTGTAATGAGAGCTTCAAGGCATTTCCTCTATGACGAAACTAATCAGTCGCAGTATTCAGGTGTGATTTTGGCCCATTCTTTTAAACAGATAGTCTTTTAATATTGAAGATTCCAGGGGTCCCTCTTGTAAATCCTGATCTTTAGGTAACTTCCAAAACTGTTCAATTGGATTTAAGTCAGGGCCTGAATTTCCTTTCTCTGAAACCAATTGAGAGTTTCCATTGCTGAATGCTTTGGTTCATTGTCCTGCTGGAAGGTCTAGCCATGTCTCATCCTCATTGTTCTGGTGGATGGCAAGATTCTCCCAGAAAAAATGGCTCCATTCATAATTTCTTCAACTGTATGAAGTCTGCCAGTACCATGAGATGAAAAACAGCCCCACACCGTGATGCCTCCACCTCCAAACTTCACTGTTGGTATGGTATTTTTAGGGTGATGCACAGTGCCATTTCTTCTCCAAATATGGTGTGGAGTATGGCATCCAAAGAGTTAAATTTTGCTCTCACCTGACCTTCTCTTAGTTTTTCATAGGCTTGTCCGAATGTTGTGTAGCAAACTTTCAATGAGCTTCGACATGTTTTTCTTCAGTAATAGAGTCAATTGGCTAATGAATTGTTGCGGTAATGACATTGTGTAAGGAAACCAGTGTTAACAGCAAAATGAGGAATAGTGTCATGCCATATGAGGATGTATGAACTGAACACAACACAGGCAAACTGGGACACAGGGACAGGGTAAACATTAAACAGTAGTAAAAAAAGGGTTAAAACCATTTAATTTAAAAATGTTGTGTAATTATGGGGTTGTTAACCAAGATCATCACTCCATCTCTGATGAAAACGTAGCTACAAACTTCTCTGATGCCTCAACTACTTTCTGTTTTGCCCCCTGGTTTCTTTTACTTACTTTCCACTGTCTTCTTTTCAGATTCACCTCTTTCTTTGTCATCTGTGAGACAGTCTTCAGTTGTCCACTTTCCTTTCTTTTGTTGTAATGCTCTCTTTCCTTCTGCAGATACTCTTTATGCTTTTCTGGGTTGTTCATTATTTTTTCTCTGCTTTTCCTTGATCTTTCTGTTGAATTAGGTTTCATCTAGGGTAGCAAATGTGATGTATTACTATTTTGGTTGATATATTGGCAGTACAAGTAGAAAATTAGAAAAGTTAGAAAAACACCTTTTAATATAATGCACTGAACTTATTTACTTATATCAAGAATAATATTATGTATATATATATATTAGTCTATCAGTCATCTATTATCAAATAATTTCATAAAAAAAAAAACATATATATATTTTAAGCATCCTGAAAGTAGAGTCCCTGGCAAAAGTGCTGCGGTAATATGAATTTTAATATGAATTTATTTTTTTAATTTAATGCAAAATACAGAATAACTAGGCTGCCCGGTAAGGACACACAATAAGTACTACATAGGGAGTTATGATCTTTACCTTGATTTCTCCAAATTTTGGGACACAGATTGTGGAAGTTCAAACCATGTGCCCAATGTGGTCTCCTGAAGTCTTCTGTTTCCATGGAAACTAGATTTGTTTGGCTTGAGGAAATATGTTTTTCTATGGCATTTCATAAGTGTTGCGGTAAAGACTCAAAAGTTAGGGACAGGTGCATTTTAATTAAAAAATCCTATAAATAATGTTGAAAGGCAAAAAAGAACTTTAGTGTGATTAAAATAATATTTTTCTTAAATAGAATACATTTTTAAAATATTTTTGTATTCATTGAATAAGCCCTTTTAAAATGTTTAATCATGGATTTTATAGTCCAGGGACACACCCAAAAGGGGTGTTTTGACATATTAAATGACTTGGAAATGTTATTAAATCACATTTTTGGGGGATTATTATTTTTAGCAAAGTGCACCATACCATTGCACATACATTTCAAAAACAACAAAACTTTTTTTTATTCTCCCGCGACGATAGGCTACTTCAGGTAATTCGCTCATTAGCTCAGATCAGTGACTACCAGAGAACACGCTGGGGAGAAAACTCAAACAAGTTAATGTTAGACTAGCTGTGCTACAGTTTCTAGTTGCAAAATCAAAATTTCACTGGAGCTCCATGCGCTTTTGTAGGCTACACATAGTCTCAAAAACACTGTTTACAGCTTTTGAGTTACTGTACAAGGTCATTTTTTATAACGATAATTTAGATACACTTATGGGGTGGGTGCAATTGCGTTTTCTAAAGAATCTCCAGTCTTGGTTTTGTACAGAAAGGCCTAATATTAAGTGACACATACGTAAAAGGGAGAAAAAAAATCACCTTCCGATATTTAGCAGGCTACGATATAAGGTCTGGAATTTAATTTATTGTTGTAATGGTAGGATAACTACACAGTTTACACAATAATTACACTGTGTTATAAATATTGTAGATCAATGCATTTACTGACTGTCAATTACCCCAAATCGTGCCTGAACAGTAGCCTATTTAATGCATTCTAATCCATTGTCAATCACTTCTGGGAACTTTTTGAATTTTACATGAACCACGTGACCTTAACGAATTTTGAACACCCATTGTCGCAACCAGAGCCCGTCTACGGAGAGCCTTGCCACTAGGCATGGGCCAAATGATTCTATTCCAGGAATCAGTTCTTTCAGTTCCCTTCACCGTCACAAATCGTTCATTTGATTCGTTCTTTCAGTTCTTTCAGTTCCTTAAGTCAAAATATGCCTTAGAGCACCGTCTTGGTTGTCTTAAGTCAAATATCCTTTAAAACACTGTCTCATATGGTGTGTTACATCATTTATGTAAATATCAAGCTTAATATTAAGCACAAAAGTGCCTTTTTTCATAAATATACTGAATGGAATTCAGTAAGAATCATATGGCGTTTTTCCAAGTTCTAGCGCTGGCAGCAGGGCTTGAAAACAAAATTATTTTTCAAACGTTCCGTTCCGAACGGTTCAGGTAGGCCTATGTTTAACGTTTTCGTTCTTGCATGCGTTCCGCCACCAACATATCGGTCCTGAACGCAAAATATCGTTCGTTCTTAAAGTTCCGGCAGTGTTTGGCGGGCCTATCAAGTCTATTTTTGTGGACTTTACCTTAGAATAGACATACTCATTATTTCCTCTTGATTTAGCCTATATTGTAGCTATGCCCAAAAATAATAAATCACAGGCGGCATCCAAAAACATTCAGATGGGCTATCCATCCCATAGCCTACAGACTTACTATAGGCCTAACCTATGCCTATAAATAATTTCTTATCAAAAATATTTCTGGATACGTGCTAAACTCCTTACCTGGTTGTAGCCTAAGTTTTATCCATATGGAGATCTTCAAAGGCTTGCGCTATAATTCCAACCCTGTTTATAAACGAACCTGTCTGTTGCTGACAAGGCCTATCTCAAATTTCCTGTTTAACTCTTCTACATAGAATAGGCTATAATTGCGCAAACATTTCAAATCCCGACTTTAAAACGACAAAGCGTGGACAGGCAAAATAGGCTATTACGCATAGGCTACAAACAATTTCCAAATCAGTTTCAGTAGCCTACGCTACGAGCTGGCCTAAGATCCGAAGTGGCAGACGGATAGGTTACATTACAACAGTAAGACAAAATATACACATTTGGACCAAAGGTCCATTTATTCGTTTTTTTTTTTTCAAACTGCAGAAATCAAATTATTAGGCTGTTCGCCTACAGTAGTTGGCTACATAGCGGCTTGTTATCTCACATTAACAGTGTAGATGCGGGCTTGTTTTTCGCACAACCGGAAATAGTCTCCCTAACATAGGATATGCTTTTGCGAAATTTTATAAAATATATAGAGAACGAAAAAAAACGTTATTAACCGGTTTTGTGGATTTCAGAATAACGTTTCTGTTCCGGAACAGTTGAAGACCATTTCGTTTTCGTTTCCGTTTCCGCTCCTCGTAAAATTCCGATTCCGTTTTCGGTTTTCGTTTTCGTTCCTTGAACCGGTTCGGAGCCCTGGCTGGCAGGCAGGCACGTAAGTAAAGCCAGGCCTGTCATTTGTTTACCCATAGCAACGCGGTTGCTACCTGCTGTAGTATTCTCTCATTCACGTTTTAGACTCAATCGCGATATACGGTCGAGGGAGATGAAGCTCTGTTCGTTTGTATCTTTTATTAGGTGACCATATTTTTGTATGTTAAAAAGAACCAGTTCTCTTGTTTTGGGAATCAGTTCTCGTCGTTCACCTTTGGGATTCGTTCTTTCTGACCGAATCAGTCGCGAACTGCCCATGCCTACTTGCCACCATAGACTGTAAAAAATAGCTTGCCACTCCGTATTAAGTGCCATTGTACCGAATTTTGGATGCAGTTCCACTGGGGGCGATCGCCATGAGTGCAGAATGAATGGGAGTCAATGGAGCGGCTAAAATTGTGTCTTTCACCTGATTGTCGTTGACAAATATCAGATTTGATTGTAGTTTGTATAACTTCAACATGGGTTATAGGTCAAAAGTTGAATGAACGAGTACTTATGTCCTTTTGATTTCTTACAGGTTGGGTCGTTGTTGCACATAACAAGCTAGCATTGTGCTAATGAATGACGTCATTGACACATTTGAAAGGCTTTTAAGAACAATTAAGTGACTTTAAAAAATATAATACTCAACCAAGTGTATTTTCTTTGCCTCCCCTTTCGAATACAATACTCAAATTACTTGGAAAAAAATTATATCCCGGGAAAAGTGGATTTTGAGGGGTACAGCTCCATAGACCTCCATGCATTCTGCACTCGTGGACGAGCGCCCTCATGTGGAACCACAGAAGGAATTGCAACCAGTTCAGAAACCGGAAGTTTTCAGAGAGTGGCAGTTCTCCCCTTATTAGACATTCTCTGGTCGCAACTCTCTAATCAAATCATAAGACGATTCACCAATGGAACGAAATGGCACTAGTTCCGGACTCCTAAATAGGCGTGTCAAAACATAAACTTTTCTCTGAATAAGCAATAATAACATATACATATCATTTTGTATAGATCTAGACTCAGAGATGGTTGATAAACTAACCTTTAACATATTTTTGCTAGAACTAGTAGACTACCACAAAGTTGCTGAACATATGTTATTTCAGGTTTGTTTGCAACAATTTATAAGTTTAACCAAAGTAATTAGCTGCTAGCTAGCTAGCGAACATTCCCATTTACTTTCCGTTTACTGTGCTAACGTTAGCTAGCTAGCTAGCTCAGTTAACGGGGCAAAATGAAATGTCCGAATGTCAGGTTAAAAAAACATTTTTGACAAATGAAGGAACATGAAGCAAGATAGTAGTGAGTAGTGATTTTTCTTGAAAAATCAACTTTAAATACAATAGAACAATATTTACAGTTATTATACGGCTCTTCACAATGCAAGTAGAATGCTCCATTGACTTGAATGGGATTTCCGAAAGTTCTAGCGGTCATTATTTCTTGGGAAAGGACCTCTGAAAACAAGAATGACCGCTGTCAATGGCAACGGAGTTTGTGCTTGGAACTTCATTCAAAAGTGAAAGCAGACGGTTGATCAGCTGTGTTCTAAAGAATGTTTGATTCAAGTTCAGAGTGTGTTGCGAACTATTTGTTTCTCAGCAAAAGCCACGACGAAACGGTAACAAATAAGTGTAAAGAGACATATCATGGAGTTTGTTTTTTCGTTTTGGCAAGTAGCCGTATAATAAGCGGGATAATGTATAGAACGCCGGTCATCATGGGAAAATAAGTCCCTTCAGGGCGAAACAAGACCCCTCCGCTGGCGCGTCGGGGTCCGGTTCGCCCTGTCGGGACTTATTTTCCCCATAATGACCGGCGTTCTATACATTATCCCTTACTTATTTTTATAACAGAATTTATGAACATTCCAGACACAGTGATGACCTCATAAGAGGGAGTCCAGCAAAGTTGAGCATAGGGGAGAATGGGTTTTAACTGCATTTTCTTTTACACTGATAAGGCCAAAAATGTTCTCTATGACACACCAGTGGTTCATAAGCATGAGCCTGACTGGCAGGGACAAAGTAAAGACGAATAGGCTACAAAATTTTGGTAAATCATGGCCATCAAATCATCAGTGAGAAATTGATTGAGTAGGATCGGATCACTATTAGTATGTATCATGGCTTCAAAATGACAGTTGTGTCATTTGCCATCACATAGGCTTTCATATACAACAAGTTAAGTAGAATCAGTAAGCAAATTAATAGTCTGTCTAATAGCTAACATTAGTTGATAAGCAGATGTATATAGAGCAAATGTGTGGTAGCACATATACACTGATGGTTTTATATGGTCTCTAAAGAAAAGCATATACAGTATGCCCATGGTTGGAACATAGACTAATGAGTTGCTTACTGATTCTACTTAGTTTAGGCTATATAATGGCCTATATGTGATGGCAAGTAACACAACTGGCATTTTCAACCATTGCTACTTACCCATATCTTCATCACATTTTAAGATCAATAATGGTTGCCAGTAAAGATAAAAAGGTATCAGGATATTTTTGTCAGGCAGGTAGTAGACTCTAGCATGACATACTGGAATGAAGTCATGTTTTTGGCCTCATCAGTGTAAAAAAAACCTACTGTATGATCCCTTATCCCATGTGTTTTAATTGACCAATTTTGCTGGACTCCCTCTTATGAGGTCATCATTGTGTCTGGAATGTTCATAAATTCAGTTATTAAAATAACTGTAAATATTGTTCTATTGTATTTATAGTTGATTTTTCAAGAAAAATCACTACTCACTACTATAGAGCTGGTAAAGTCCCGCCCTTTCCGCTATCCCCGCTGGACCTCTAGATTGAAAAATCGTTAATGCAAGTGAATGTGAGAAAATAATTACTTTCTGGTCCCGTTTGAATTTTGCCATGAATGTGAACATATGTTGTCTGTGAATTTTTAATATACATTTTCGTGTAAAGAATGCTACAATTGAGCGGGTAGAAGTTTGATGCGGTTAAACTTTGTGAGAGCACTTTGTGGACTACAACTTTCTGCTAGACGACAGCTAACTAGTTTCCCATAACAACCATCAGTTGGTCGAGATGTAGGGTTATTAAGATCGACTTTGAACACAGTGAACCATACAACTTTACAATCACACTGTATCATAGTGTTAATGTGTTGAGTGAAGCTAGACATGTTTCGAATATTTTTGTTACCATGTGTGTTTATTCCTGCCGTTACAAAAACTAGCATCTCAGCTAATGTTAGCGATTAGAGCTAGCTCACGTCACAGGCGACATGTAGTCTTTCTCGTTATGTCTTCCACAACTGATAGCCGAAGAATCATATAATATACTGTCAAACTCGTAACATGAAACATTATATTAAAAATTCACAGACAACTATATGTTCACATTCATGGCACAATTCAAACGGGACCGGAAAATAATTATTTTCTCACATTCACTTGCATTGACGATTTTTCAATCTAGAGGACCACTGGGGGTTTAGCGGATGGGCGGGACTTACCAGCTTATTTGCTTCATGTCCCTTCATTTGTCAAAAATGTTTTTTAACCTGACATACGCACTTTAAGAATTGTGTCATTCAAGCCAGCTAACGTTAGCTAACATTAACTTACAATTACTGCTCATGTTAATGTTAAATCTACACAAAGACAGACTCCTAAAAACATAGTTCTTTGTTCACTTTGTTCACATTGTCACTTTGCAGATTAAAATACAATGTGTTGGATATTATTCCAAATTGACCAAAACAGCAGCCGCCTGCGGGCCGGTTCTAATACATGGATTTCTATGGAACGTCACGAAAACATGCGTGCGCAACCAAGAGGTAGAAAGCACCATAGAACAGCATAGAGCAATGCAAAAAGATTAAAATGAGTTTTTGTGCTGAAAACTGCACCAATTCGAAATCACGATGGTTAGAGAATGTTAAATATGTTCAATATCCCTAACGGAATGCATGTCTTCGCCAAAAATGACAAAATACGATGTTATATTAATAATTCAAATGAACATCAAACTTTGAAATATAGTCTGAAATGAGATGTTATCATTGAGACAACAGGGGTATACAAAAAAATCTGATTGTAGCTTACAGCAGCCGACTATTTAGGTTAAGTTTATAACGTTGTGGACGGCCACCAAGCGTCTTCTGCCTCAAGGCTGCGCGCGCATCTAGTTTTGTTGGTAAACGGAAACCTGTGTATACTAATCAAATATCATCCTGGGGGCCGTAGAAAATTCCGGCCCGCGGGCCTTGACTTTGACATGTCTGATGTAGTACAATGGTGGCCAAATTTGTTGGTAGCCTACCCTTCCTTGAAGAAAGAAGGGGAAAAACATCCAAAAATGGCATTCATCATTTATTCCATACTGCAAATCAGACTTTGATTTTGACTCTTCATTCAACAGAATATTTTAGACAGTGGAACAAATGAAAACGACATGGACAACAATTACCTAACCATGGATTGCACAATCTTTAGAGACAAATCACTGCAACTTATTCTGTAGCTCATAATGAAACTTTTGCATCTGTCAATGGTTGTTTAGTCCAGTCTTTCTAAAGCAAAGTGCTGTAGCTATCTTAGATTGTCCTCTGCAGACTGCATGTTTCAGCTCTTTCCATAATATTATAGATGTACAATAGGATTCCGATCAGTCCACTTCAGAATAGTCCACTGTTATTTTCTTAGCCATTCTGGGTGCTTTTAGCTGTGTGTTTTGAGTCATTATCCTTTTGGAGGACCCATGACAAGCGATTGAGACTGAGCTTTATGACATATGGGATGGTGGTACTGGTAGCAGCATTAAGGAGCTCGGCTAGCTCGGAAGTTGTGGTTCAATTCCCAATTGCCACCATTGGGTCCTTGAGCAAGGCACTTAAAGGCACACTATGCAGGTTTTTTTAGCTTAATATGCAAGTTTTTTCGCTTAACTTACCTTCATTTAACACCTTCAGAGTCATTGGAATGGTTATATGACTTTTTTCGGGTTGAATGGTGGCCGGCTTCCCCCTAGCGTCTGTGAGCGGAAAAAACACCCTTGCAACTGTGGGCCGGCGGGCCGACGGCCTCAGTGTCAGGAAGTATAGCGAGTGTAACAAATTGCTTTACTGCATTCAAATACACACACACGCCAGGCACCGGCTAGAAAAAGGTAGCGATGGAGCATTCGTCATGACAAAGCCAGCGAAAAAAAAGCAAAAACCGAGAAAACAGTAAGGAAATTGCCAATACTGCATAGTTTACCTTTAAAGGTATACTATGCAGGTTAAAATAACCCCACATCACATACCCTTTACCATATCTGACGACTGGCATTGGGTACTTTACATAAGATCATCTCTCAATGCAAATCAAACCAGCTATTAGGCTAACTGAAATAAAACCATCCCGATCTCTAGGTATGTTAAAGGGTGTGTGATGATGTGGGGTTATTTTAATTCCAAAGGAACTTTATCAGGATGTATAGTACCCTGGGATCCATGAAATAACTGGCCTTTAAAAATAAAAATCTGCCTGCTTCTATGGGAATTTAACATAGGGGTATAAATACTTATGCACCCTGTATTTTAATGATTTATTTACATGTAGCCTACTGTATTTACATGGCTGGTTTTCTTGGTAGCGACTCGCTACATCTATGCTGTATAGCTATGCTAGGTGAACGACTTGCCTATTACAAGTTCGTTTACCATCAAATTGGCTTCGTAAAGATGAAAATCTTGCATAGTGTGCCTTTAACCCCAAGTTGCTCCAGGGACAAGCTTTCAGTTTGACTTTGTTGTTTTTCTTTCAACAGCGGATCCTCTGTTGTCCAGAAGTGACTGATGGTGAGATCAGGAGTTCACCTTTAAAGTTTTCGATTTGCTTCCAATTTGTACTATCCTTCTGTTCAGCTTGGGGTCAATAACGTCATATGAACTTGTTAATAATATGTGCAACTGTAGTCACCGGAATATCAAGCTGCTGGGAGATGGTCTGATACCTTTAACATGCTTGTCTAATTTCCTTCCTGGTCTTCAGGCCACCACAGCACAATTCCAGATCATGTGGTGCTTCTGTAAGGATTAGGACAGTAGCCTACCGGTATATCAGTAGCCTATCGTAATATCATATCGCCAGATGCTTGTGATGCATCCTATTGCCAGAGATATCCATTTTATAATACAGATTCGTCTTTTGTCAGTCGAATGGGCAGAGGAATCTGTATTATAAAATGGATATCTCTTGCAATAGATGCATCACAAGCATCTGGCGATATGATATTACGATAGGCTACTGATATACTGTCTTGACTTTTGTTAAGAGTTTGTGAAATTAATCAAAGTAAGTTGTGATGAACAAGAAGGGAGAAAATGGCAGACAGCGTCAGGGGTCATATTAGTGTTGGAATAAATACAATTCCTGCTTTTTGCCTTTTTAGGAGTATTTTTGTATCATTAGATGATTTTCTTAGAATTTATGGCTGTGTTGTCGTAGTATTATTATCTTGGGCAAAATGTTGTAACTGTATCGTATTGCAAGTTGCTCTCCTACTTATGTACATGTAAGAAAAGAAAAAGTTATATTTTACCTTTACTACAGCTCTCATGTTTTCCACTCGTGTTTCATTCTGTTGTGTGGACATCCCCAGCTTCAGGAGCTGCCCCCTGGGTCTTAAAGAGAGAGGGACTAAAGAAAGACCACAAACACGCTACATGGTCTCTGATAAAGGTTTATAGAGGCTTTAGAAGTGGACATTCAAAAACATTTTGCCTTTCTTTTTTTTTCCTGATAAGTCGTGTCCTCGTTTTATGCTCCTGTCCAACAAGGTCCACCGTTTATCTAATCCCAAATACCATCATAGTCACAAGAGCATCTATTGCATACATACAAAGCAGAAACACGAGTGATGTCCATATAACTGTTTGACTAGAAAGGGACACACACACACACACACACACACACACACACACACACACACACACACACACAATCAGGGAGGGCTGAAAAACAGTACTGTGATCCATGGCAAAGAGAAACAAAGAGGGTCTATCTCACAGCAAATGTCCCACAAACCTGGGTTAATGATCACTTTGGTTAAAATTAAGTGTTTAACGTACACCCATCACACAAGACAGTTTAAAACCAGTCATAAGCAAAAAACAAAAGAAAACAAAAAAAGATAAAATTCAGATATCTGAAATAGATTTCAAAATACGTTAGTTTTCCCAAATGTTTAAAAGAGTAATATGTTTTGCGTTGTCGAAAACAGTTTTGACATCTTCAATGCACTCTATGAATGAAATCTGTTTTCCTGTTTCAGGCAATGTTTTATGCATTCATTTACAAGGGACCAAACTTTGAGCCAAACAAATGCAAATACAGTGTACAAAACAGAAAAGAAACAAAAAAACAAGCTTTACAGAGTGCACAGAAGGTCTGCAAAACATTCTTTTCATTGGCTGTAGGTGTAAACAAACTACCATTTTTTTCTTTCAACAACAGAAGCAACACATTGCACCTTTAAATACTTTAAACACATGTGGGAAATGTCTGACAAGTGGACAGAAATGCAACAGACATCACACAGAAACAGTTACCTTGGTGATTTACAAGAAATAACAGGACCTGCAGGAAATGTGTGTGAATGGCTACAGACAAGAGTGAAGCTCCAAGACCTAACGGACACTAGTGTTGTACAGAGCCCCACATTCCTTCCTCTTCAAAGTAAAAGCACCAAATTTTAGCATCCACATGAGGTACTTGATAGACACAAACTCAGGTAAACTCTAACAGATGCTTACAAGCATGTTTCTGTCCTTCCAGCAGGTAGGCATCTGTAAAAAATCTTCAATAAGAACAAGAACAAAAATCACACAGACACACACACACACACACACACACACATAAAAAGAAAGAAATAATGCAATTTCCTTTTTTCACTGAAAATCTCACAAACAAAACTTGAAATTGTAAAGTAAACATACAGGATCAAATGGATGACTGAAGCTCAACCCTGAAGGATTCAGGGTTGAAGAGGGGTTTGTCTCCTTTAAAAAAAAAAAAGATAAATTATATTTACTTGAGGTGCTATTTATATAAATCTTATTTGTGATGAATGTGCACTGTTTTATGAAGTCCCTATACTTTACAATCTCCACTCAACTTCTTGATGGCCCAAAGACATTATGTACACTTCAGTTATCCTCCCCTTCTAGAAAAGCCAATTATGTTTTGACCAGAAAATGATATAAAATAATTGAAAATGTGCTTTGTAACTGTCCAATATAAACCAGTATAAAGGTTTTGTCATTTTGCTTTTGCTTAAAATGCTGGTATAATCCTTACTTCTTTTTATAACAGCCACATGCACTACGTTTATGGGTAAAGATTTCACGTTGGGAAAAGAGAGACAGAAAACTCTAGAAAGTTTGTTAGCATTCATAAACTAGAATCCTTTATTTATCAGACCATCCCATACCCTGCTCTGCAGCAAAGAAGAGGTTGTCAACAGTCTCTGGTTTTTAGGATGCTATTTAGGTTGTGTTTGTGTTTATGTACGTCTGTGTAAGAGTGTTTATGTAAGGAGAGAGAGGCAGGCTTTTCTCTGTCATTTTTGTCATTGTTGTTGAGAAAAGGCAGATTCACTCAGATCTTCCTCGTCTTCTTCACTCATCGTCATCGTCATCCTCGTCCTCGCCGTCGGAGAGGGTGGGGCAGGGGCGGAGCTGCCGGTAGCCGTCCAACCACTTCTCCAGCATCTGGGTGACGAGCGGGTGGTTGCGGCGGCGCGAGCTCTTCTGGAGTGCCACCAACACACCGCCCTCAGTCACACAGCAGTCCAGCCACTCACGCAGGAGACGCTCCTGCTGCTCCTCATTCCCCATCTGAGACACACACACACACACACACACACACACACACACACACACATACAATCAGGACATAGATTTAGAAATGAGCCTCCTACTATAAAACAACTTCAAATACAAAAATGTGTGTTTAGGGTCCAACTGATCCCTTTTACAGAAAATTGTGCAAACGTGCTTCTGATCAATGGAATTATCTACCAAGGGCACATTTATCTACCTTTTTAAATCAGTGAACATTTAAAAATGTACGACAACGGCTCTACTGATAAGCACGCAACACACACTAGACAGCAATGTTTCAGTATAAGGACTGTTTGCATTGTGAGATTCCTAGGTGTGTCAGGGTCTGAATGGTCATAGCTTCTCATGGCTAGAAAGCAACTGCTCTTCATGAAAGAAGACCAATCAGGTCTTTAACACTAGCTCCATGTTCAGCAAGTTTTCTAGCAGCATTACAAGCTGCAGGACAATATATGACAGCAGACGTATGCAGTTGACTGCTGCAAAGGGTTTAAGTCCAGTTGAGCCAATTAATACATCAGGTGGGAGACTAAAAGACAAGGAGGATCTTTTTGTTCTTGAAGCTATATTTTCACTCTAAAGGGATCAACATGCTTCTGCATCAACTCCACGGCGTAGCTACACCCTTTTATGGTTGTGTCCACGGCGTTGTGACCCTTTTTATGGTTGTGTCGGGTTGCTTTGCATCGCGGTGCATTTCAACGCCATACCGCTTGGTGTGTCTGTGTCGCTCAGCACCAAAACAATATTCAGAATGGCAAACCCCATAGACTGTCATGCCAAAATATTAATCTTATTCGTTTGGCCTTTTCTTGCTTAGATTTTGTACAAAGTATCCAGTAAAATCCATTGACCTAGTTACTGTAACCAATAAGTCTGAGGTTATTTGCGAGGTGTCTGCCAGCCTGTTTAAGTTATGGCAGCAAGCGAACTTTAGCACAACTGCCCACAAAGTACTGCTTGCTGGCGAAGTGCTAATCGATTCAACGCAGAAGCATAAAATAGGCTTTAGTCTTTGAGTAAGACATGGTGGTCACTCACTCACACACACACTTGCTTTAAACACACTGAAACAATCACACTGGTCAGCGTGTCATGTCGCCAAAGATTGTTAAGGCGGAGCAAGATATTTCATCAGGAGCCACTTCCGGGAACCCGGATCGCACGAGGGGGGTCAAAATCCCCCTTTATGCAGAGCAGAGGCAGCGACTGCTCCATTGAAGTCTATGGGCATAGCTCAGAATTTCACCACATATACTAAGGTCTTGGTTCTATAGAGTTAGGAATGTGAATTTCGGGCACATTTTCATGATCCTCAAACCCTTCTGAACATTTCAGGTACATTTTTAGCATTTTTGAGCATTCCAGTCTGGAGAAAATCGACCTTATATCAGGTGTGCGCCGGTTATTTATGCAGCTGCTGTTGGCCGGTAGCAACGTACGCTCGTCAATAAGTCATCGACACGCCTCTTTATGCAGACAGGATTCGATCCCCATTTCGCGCCCATAGACATGAACTACGACGAAGTATCTTGCTCCGCCTTAACAATCTTTGATGTCGCCTCACCTCTTGTGCGGACAGGAAGTGGATGTGCAGGAGCTTCCTCTCGCTATCCACCAGAGGCAGGAAGGTGACCGTCACGTCGTCGTCTGTGTTGAGGTTGGCGCCCGCGCCGCGATTGTCGTAGCCATCGTTCTCCATGGCAACAAGTGCAGAGAAGTGCCCGCGCGTGTAACCCAAGGCAATGGGGCTCTTCCAACAGAAGCCCTGCTCCCATAGCAGAGGCAAATACACCCCTACACACACACACACACACACACACACACACACACACACACACACACACGAGTTTATTTACCTAGCACAATTCATACATTGCTAATTCCATGTAAATAACAAATAAGACCCAAAAACACCAGAAATATAGTAGAACAGTGAATTAACTAAAAGTTGACTGAATTTCATCAGTCTAAAGAATGCTATGAGAGCTAAAGGGCCAAGAGAGAAAGAAAAATGGAGTCAGGGAGAGAGACTGAGAGAGCAAAACATAGACAGAGAGGAGAGCAGAGAAAAGAGAGGCACATGGACTGACCGAGAGGGAGAGTTAGTACATGTTTTTTTATTATTATTCCTGTTTTGCGAACACCACACTCTCTCGTTTGTTCTCTGTAGGTGCGTGATCCAGGAAACTTCAAGATCAAATCAAGGATTGGTCGCACTCCAAAAAAAATATTTTTTCCCCCTCGCTGATTTATTTTCACTAGCAACAGGGCTAAGTTATTATTATAGAATTATATAGAATAATCGTATTATTCCTGTGAGCGCTTTGACAATGCATCATATGATTTAAAGCATATTTGAGAACTGGGGTGTGAATGCTCAATCCGTCCTTCTGCCCATTGTCTGCGCCACTCCGCTCTTTGTCCCTCTTAAACAAGCTTCCTCTCTTCTCACTCCACCTCCCTCTTCTCCCAAACATACGCTATTGACTTCTTCTCCATCAGGGAGGCCTTCATCTGCACTCTGCTTGTTACTGTAGTCCTTCACGCGAGCCACACCCTCCACGGCTCAAATCAAAAACAGACCAAAGACCACGCACGCACGCATATACTGTACATACGCACAAGCCCACACACACAAAACACATGCTCACACTCACTCATACATATAAGTATACACACACTATATATATATATACATACACAGTCGTATGCAAAAGTTTGGGCACCCTTCTGAGATTTAATGACAATTTGCTCTTCCTTTATAATAGAAGATCACAGCAACAAGATTTGTTTTCCTACAAAGATGTAGACGTTTGAGTGTTTTCCAGACCAAAATTCTTAGAGTAGCATTACATAGTTTTGTTATAATAAAATAAAATAAAATGCAAAAAATGGGATGTGCAAAAGTTTGGGCACCCTTTTAATAGCATTAATTTCAAGACCTGTACGGATTTATAGCTGAGAGGTTGCAGCACAAAACTGCTTTCATTAGCTCGTTAGACCTTCAATTACAAAGACAGGTGGAACTAGTCATGAAAAAGGCTATTTAACATAGGTAATAGCTGGCTGTGCTTGTCCTAGGTTCTTTCTTAGAGAGTGGCAACATGGGGACCTCAAAACAACTCTCCACTGACCTGAAAGCTAAGATAATCCAACATTATGAATTAGGAGAAGGGTACAAAAAATTATCTGACAGGTTTAGACTGTCTGTCTCCACAGTCAGAAATGTAGTTGTGAAATGGAAGGCCACAGGAACAGTCCGTGTGAAGGAAAGATGTGGTAGAAAAATAGGGGAAAGGCACAGGCGAAGGATGGTTAAAATAGTCACAGAGAAACCACAGACCACCTCCAGAGAACTACAACAACATCTGGCTGCTGATGGTGTAGTTGTTCACCGTTCCACAATCCAGCGTACTTTGCACCAGGAAGAGCTAATTGGAAGGGTGATGCGCAAAAAGCCTTTCCTGAGTGTTTGTCACAAGAAGAGTCGCATGAGGTATGCAAAAGCACATCTGGACAAGCCAGAAGCATTTTGGAACAAAATACTGTGGTCAGATGAGACCAAGATTGAGTTATTTGGTCATAACACGAACAGGTATGCATGGCGGAAAAAACACACTGCATTCCATGAAAAGAACTTGTTGCCCACTGTAAAGTTTGGTGGAGGATCCATCATGTTATGGGGCTGTGTGGCTAGCACAGGTACTGGAAAACTTGTTAAAGTTGAGGGCCACATGAATTCCTTACAGTATCAGGAGATTCTTGACAAGAATGTTCAAGAGTCAGTCACAAAGTTCATGCTGGATCTTTCAGCAGGACTATGATCCTAAGCACCGTTCAAAATCCACCAAGGAATTCATGCAGAAGCACAGGTACAATGTTCTGGAATGGCAATCCCAGTCCCCAGACCTTAACATCATTAAAATTGTATGGATGTATTTGAAGAAGGCTGTCCACGCATGAGGCCAAGAAACCTGACTGAACTAGAGGCGTTTTGTGTGGAGGAATGGGCCAAAATACCACCTGCCAGACTTAAGGGACTTGTCCTTGGCTACAGGAGGCGTCTACAGGCCGTTATTGCAGCAAAAGGAGGCAATACTAAATATTAATGGAATTATTTCTTAGGGGTGCCCAAATTTATGCACATGCCTATTTTTCTTTAAATGCACATAAATATGTTTCTGTTGGACCAATAAAAGTTATTTTACTACTGAGATGTTTCTGTTACCATAAGATATAACATATGTTAATGCAAGAGGACACTTGCTGCTATCAACACCCGTAAGGCAACAGGTCCAGACAACATCCCAGGTCGTGCGCTGAAGGACTGCGCAGGGGAGCTTAAGGATGTCTTCACAGACATCTTTAACACTTCCCTGAAGCAAGCCATCGTCCCATCATGTTTCAAAGCTGCCACCATCATACCTGTGCCGAAGAAAACTGCTCCATCCTGCTTCAATGACTACCGCCCTGTGGCACTGACATCATGCCATCATCATGAAGTGCTTTGAGCGGCTTGTCATGTCACATATCAAAGCCATTCTCCCCCCCACCCTGGACCCCTTCCAGTTTGCATACCGAGCCAAGCGGTCTACAGAGGGGTCTCATCACCAAGGGCGACGAGACTCAATACAGGTTGGAGGTCGACCATCTGACCACGTGGTGCAGGGACAACAACCTCCTGCTGAACGTCAGCAAGACCAAAGAGATTGTTGTTGACTTCCGGAGAGGTCACACCCAACACCTGCCACTGACCATCGACGGTGCTGTGGTGGAGAGAGCGAGCAGCACCAAATTCCTGGGGGTGCACATCAGTGAAGACCTCTCCTGGACCACCAACACTGCATCACTGGCGAAGAGAGCTCAGCGCCGCCTGTACTTCCTGCGGAAACTCAGGCGAGCAAGTGCTCCACCAGCCATCATGACCACATTCTACCGAGGCACCATTGAGAGCATCCTCTCCAGCTGTATCGCTGTGTGGGGCGGAAGCTGCACTGAATACAACAGGAAAGCCCTGCAGCGCATAGTGAACACAGCTGGAAGGATCATTGGTGCTTCACTCCCCTCCCTGAAGGACATTTACACCACCCACCTCACCCGCAAGGCGACCAAAATTGTGAGTGATGCAAGTCACCCCGCTCACAATCTGTTTGATCTACTGCCCTCTGGGAAGAGGTACAGAAGCCTGCGCTCCCGCACTACCAGACTCACCAACAGCTTCATACACCAAGCTGTAAGGATGCTGAACTCTCTCCCTCCTCTCCCCACTCCACCCTCAGCTACATAACATCCTGGACATTGGACCCACAATGGCCGCCTGCACTACTCCACTTGCACACTTGTACACTTTACAACTTGGTGTTGTTGTCCTGAAAACACAACACTTCTGCTGCTCTTACATAACTTGCACCACTATGCCACTTTCTTTATTACTTAGGTCAAACAGAACTACCCAAGCCTTTTATTGGCCTGACTTTGCACTAGTATTTTATTGACTGTCTATGCACAATTTCAACCAAATTTTGCTGCTCTTATTTTTTTCATTATTATATGTGCCCTCTTATTTACTTATTTACTTACTTTTTTGTTTACTTGAATGTTATGTTTGTCTGTGGACTTAAATTGGAAAAATATGTCTTGTCTTAACCGTGGGATAGTGAGAAACGTAATTTTGATCTCTTTGTATGTCTGGAACATGTGAAGAAATTGACAATAAAGCTGACTTTGACTTTGACTTTAAAATGAAGTTGCTGCTTGAAAAGCTCAGCAAGTGACAAACTGATGCAGTGGTTTTCGTAAGGGGTGCCCAAACTTTTGCATACGTGTGTGTGTGTGTGTGTATATATATATATATATATATATATATATATATATATATATATATATATATATATATATATATATATATATATATATATATATATATATATATATATATATATATATATACATACATACACACACACACACACGCTCGTACACACATGGCCAGACACAGACGCGCACACACACGCACTCCTTTCCCTATGCATCTCTGTTTTGGTTTGTAATGGCAAACAGATGTTCAAACAGTGAATTCATCATGAAGTCTTCTCGAACACATACTGCTCACACACACACACTACATCCAAGTCCATGAATCTACAAACCAAATGTGAGACTCATGACCTTAAAACTCTTCCCACATCTCATTCTATTCAAGCAATGCCAACCCTGCCTTTCCTTTACTATATTCTATTCTATTCTATTCAATTCAGTCAGATCTCCATTCCTCCATCTGTCTGCATGTCGAGCAGTGTGTGCTGTAGGAGTGCGTGGGATCCTCCTGTGATTTTATATTTGAAGTTCATTAATATGCAATGTTCATGTCAAATAAACCTTGAATTCTACTTAACCAGTTTATTTATCCTGGCAAAAAGCATACCTTCATCTGACTATAAGCTTATTTTGGAGAAAAGTCAGTTAACACTTTCCTTAATAAGAGACTTGACTGATGGTTTATTGAGAACCTTAACCGTGAATAATAGACCCTTTCAACAATAAAAACAAAAACAATGCTTGAACGTTCTATTTGGTTCCCAATCTACTTCCTCTGCATTAAGATAACATATGAATTGTTAAAACGGAAGCCTTGTGGGGCCAACTATGATGCTGATAATGGAACTCTCTTGAAAGGGTCTATAGATAGTTTGTTTACAATCTGAGCATCTGTACATAGTCTACAGGGGATCATCCAAATGACGTATGACCGAAAAGTCTGTCATAAATGAATACAAGTCCCCATCCAAATCCCAAATGAATGTGAATCTTCATCATGTAAGTCCAAAAATACCAACTGGGGCTGAATTTCTCTTGTGTGTGCGTAGGGAGAATACTGATGTGATTAGTGTGCCGATTCACCTGGGAAACGAGCACCTTGTGCGTGCTTTATTGTGGAGACTCACCTTGGAAACGCGTGTAGCCGAGCGTTTCGCCACGGAAACTCTTGTAGTACTTCACACCGTAGACTATAATAGGCCTGCGGAGAATGTGTGCAAGGACGAATATGTGTGTCTGCTCCAGACTCGCCCCAGGCTGCAGGTCACAGAGAGAGAGAGGGGGTGGGAGGGTGGGGGGCAGGAGACAGCAGACGAGAATTAGTTGAAGGAGGACATTTTACCATATCAATATTGATTATAATAACATGTAATATGTTTAGTATGCCTGGCTTGTGATTGGTGACTGGACTGGTAGCGATTGTATGTAAAGAGCACACAGCACACACTCTCTCTATGGGCTTCATTGTGGAGCTTAATTATGGCCATTAAGGTCAGTGTTCCAGCCAGAGGGAGAGTTCTGGGCCGCCCTTACAGACGTGTTCCGCTGTGCTGTCCCGCAAATACAGGTTCTCTCTCTGGCCTTGATGTACAGCACACATAATTGGGTCGTACATAATTCATAGACGGACATGGTCAGCAATCTATGGAACACATTTGCCACCCTCCATTACACTCAAATGCTGTACTGCCCTTGTGTAATAACTGAGTGTGTGTGTGTGTGTGTGTGTGTGTGTGTGTGTGTGTGTGTGTGTGGTGTTACCTGACTGGCCAGTGAGAGGATGAAAGCCCAGTCCTCCTGCCACTGTTCCTCCCGTAGTGAGAAGTGTAGTCCAAAGCTTTGCGAGTACCACGACTCCCATTCCTTCCACCGCGTGTAGAACCTGAACAAACACACAACACAAGAGACAACACCGGGATCCAGTTAACAGCCACAACACACAGCACAACCAGCGAGATTCCATGACTGCTATGTCAGCTGAGCGCAGCTCAAGATGGCTGTGGGTGATCATGTGAGCCCACAGTTGGTACCCTGCTGAGGGGGTGAAGGCTAACTCAGTGTTCTCTCCCCCGCTCATGAGAGGTGCACGCTCAGGGACGAAATACTAGAAGGGGAACGGTCAGTACCACAAGTAGCTCCTGTGGTGTCACACTGTGTCCTAACTGCATGTGTCCTAGTGACAAAATTAGTTTGATTACATTATGTTCAATTGGAATGCCATAAGTGAGCGCAACGTGACACAGTGCTATTTTATTTCTGCCGCTTGCATTGTTCTGCCATTTTGAACGTGATATGACAGAACAGAACACCATGTTTAACAGATTCAGTGTGGACAGCGGGCACTCAATGCCACGCCACAGTCGGACACTCGCATGGAGGATAAGCTGTCCGACTGTATGGAAACTAGTGTTTGAACACACACACAGTTACTTTCCATGAGACATTACAAGGATGTCATCTGGTTGAGAGAGATAGATAGAGAGATAGATAGATAGATAGATTTTCACTGCTCTATAAATAGTAACCATAAAAGCATATTCTATTCTATTCTAGTCTATTCTATTCTATTCAGAGCTGGGACATCTCTTATGATGTCTATGACTGGCGAGAATCCAGTAAATGTGATCCAGACGTCAGGCTTCTTGCTCGACAGCTACACAACCTCAAGGACAGAGGTGTTGAGTGCACTAGTCACAAAATGAACAGAACAGAAAATGTGGTCACGCTAGTTTAGGAATACCTCGGCGTGTTTGCTTGAAGACACGCTTATTCAGTCAAGCCAAGTTTCGGTTCACTGGTGTACATGTTGTCTTAGCAGTTGCAGTTGAGTTGTTTTGATGTACCTGTAGTATGCTCAGTGTTGGTAAGCAAGTTTTGTGGCTGAGCCGTTATGTGTGACTTATGTTTCTCTGCTCTACATTTAGTGATTGCACATTGCAATTTGTTTGTCTTTCTCTTGTTTTGTCAAACTTCACTTGCATAGGTCTACATGACCAAAAGTTAACTGGTTATGTAGTCTTATGCAAGTTTGATGTAACCATGATTGGAAAGAAACGGTTTTAAGACTAAATGAATACTAAATGGCTAAGTGAATGAACATAAGTTGCTCATCTGAATCTTAAGTAATGCTTATTCTTTCTGTAGCTCCTGTCAAAGGATCATGAGTTCAAATACAAGGCAACAGCTCATAATTATAGAACACAACCTGAGCCTTAACCCTTACAATAGAAAGCGTAAGATAATTATTCTACCTTGCACTCTGTTGCTTACACAAAGCTACCAGACAGTTCAAAGTGCGTGTCTGTGTACAGCCTAGTGAAAACAAAGAAGGAAAAGAAAGCCAGACACATAGATAGACAGTCCAAGACTGCAAGCTGGTGTGTCATGTTTTCTTTGTGTGTGTGTGTGTGTGTGTCCTCACCAATGTGAGCAGTCCTGCAGGTTTTCATGTAGTGTTTTGTGTGTGTGTGTGTGTGTCCTCACCAGTGTGAGCAGTCATGCAGGCTGTCGTGTAGTGTCTTGCGCAGCACCGAGTCCTTGTCGTAGATGCCCCAGGTGGCCTGCAGCACCGAGTCCAGCAGACAGTCCCCTGCCGTGCGGTTCCACAGTGCATACAGCCGGCTGTCCAACCGCGTGCCCAGCTCGATCGACCAGTTAATGATGGGTGACTCCTCCTCCAACTCTGCATCAGGACCCACAGGCACATCAGGACACCAAAAAAGGGGGAGACAGACAGACACTGCATCAGACGTCTGGATGACTCGACTCCGTTCAATTCAGATCAACTTAACTCAACAAATAGTTCACCCAGTGAACAGCCTCTCAGAGAAATTGAAGTAGTTGCCAATGAAGCAACGAGGACTGTATCTGATACAAGCTGGGGATTAGGGCTGTCACTTTTGTGAAAAAATCCTGTTCGATTTTTGAGACATAAGTGTTCATTGAATCGATTGTAAAATCGATGTTTTATGTCTAAAGACGTTTCCATTTTCAACGCCAAATATAGGCCAATCCACAAACAACTAACAGGCATTAGGACGAACGTAAAGAGGGCGCTTGTAGACGCAAGCCAGCAATATTTCTGATGATTTATTGGCGTGAAGTTTCGTGCACAATGACAAACAGAAGTGCAACATTCTCGAAAACCAGTAAGCCAAGTGGACTGCCATTACATTACATTACATTACATTACATTTGGCTGACGCTTTTTTAACCAAAGCGACTAACAACATGGTAAACAGTAAGTGTTAGAACAATTCTCACAATTTTAGGACAGTTTAAAAAAAAACATTAGAGTACAGTAAGAATAAGTGCGTCGGTGAGTGCTGTTAATTACATCAGTGACATGACTGCAGGCTTCAACGTAGCTGTGTCTGTGTTTACGATTAGAAATGTCAAACAAATTTCGCCTCCGTAGAACTCGATTGCACAGTTTGCGTAGCCTACCGCTTTGTTCTTCTCCATAGTTTGATATACCAAAAATCCGAAGTACTTCCACATCGAACTCCTGAAGTTATTAGGGCCTATTACTCGTCTCTCTACATGTCGTACAGGTTGATCGCGTTGTCCTCCATTTTTTGGCAAAACACGAGCAGCACAGCAGCTGATTGAAACTGCTGTTCCCGGTGCGTAAAATTGGTGGGAATTTTCTTTTTAGCTTTCGCAATGCTTACTGCACTTCGGAATTATTTTATATTCTTATATTTTATATTCTTATATTCTTGTTCTTATTCTTAATTTCGTTTAAAATTAATAGTGTAAATATTTGGTTAAAATCGATTCCCTAATTTAGTTTTCGAAACTTGTGGTGTTTGGTCCAATCGATTGTGCAATCGATTTTCGAACGTAAAGTGACAGCTCTACTGGGGATGTGGTAGGTGCTGGAGCCTTGTGAGAGCTTAGTCACAGATAATGGGGGCAGTGGTAGAGTAGTGGCTAAAGAGTTGGCCTTGCATGCAGTAGCCAGAAAAGATGTGGGTTTGATTCCCGACTACCACCGTTATGCCCCTAAGCAAGACACTTAATCCTGAATTGCTCTGCAGCGGCTGGCCCATGTAATAGCTAACATATTAAGTCCCTTTGGATAAGTGACATCCAAATGAAACAGTAAACTAGATGTACCGCAGATCGGTACAAAATATGACCGCCGCCCAGTCCAGTACATTTTTTCCACAAAAAGAAATCACGCTGAAAGGCCTATATGATTCTAACTGTCTCACTAAATTGCATTATCCACACTCAATTCTCACTGGTATCTGCTAGACAACAAGTACCAAAACATGATTAGTTAATAGATTTCACATGTAAAATTCATTTTATACAACCCCACCTCCATCTTGCCTGTTCATAATTCTGAGAAATTCTTGATTGTTTGTGTTATGTTTATGTTATGTGTGTGTGTGTGTGTGTGTGTGTGTGTGTGTGTGTGTGTGTGTGTGTGTGTGTGTGGGTGGGTGTGGGTGTGGGTGTGTGTGCCTGCGTATGTGCCTGTGCATGCAAGCGTACATATGTCTACTGTGTGAGTATGTGTCATGCGTATGATTACTGTGAATGTATGTATGTGTGTGTGTGTGTGTGTGTGTGTATCTGTTTGTGCACATGTGTGCACATGAAATGGGTTAACATGACCCCTGGAGGCAAACATACGGAAAAAAAATGGTCATCCTAGGCCCTACAGTTCTCAAGATATTCACAGAGAACTGTGTCTGCCCTACCCTCCTTTCGGGGGGTCCAATCCAGCGGGGGGGCTACAGATCAAAACGAAAAATGACGGTTCCATGCTATCCATGTGGGGGTACATGCCCACCAAGTTTTGTGTACCCCGGTCTTTCAGTGTCCCGGGAATCCTTGTTGGTGTACGTCACTACATGTACACATAAATTATTTCATTGTATGGCCCCCCATGAACGAAAGTACACAAAACTTGGCATGCATTCGGAGGGCGTCATGATGATCCTACACTTTTAATTTCCTGCAGTTTTGACCTTGTCAGCCAGAGATATTGTGATGAAAACACCTAATTTTTTGCTTTTTAATTTTTAACTAGGTGGCGCTATACATGAAATAAGTGGTAATGGGATGGGTTGACATGCCCCCTTAAGTACCAACATACATAAAAAAGGTGGACCTCCTAGGCCGTACGGTTCTCGAGATATTCACAGAAAACTGTCTCCGGCCACCTACAGGCCAGTTGGTGTATAGTAACATAAATTAATTTATTGTGTGGCCCCCCATGAACGGAATTCCACAAAACTTGGCGTGCATACAGAGGGTGTCATATTGATCCTACACTTCCAATTTCGTGCAGTTTTGACTATGTTAGGTCACAGATACCTTCAATTACAACACCTCATTTTTACTTTTTTGTGTTTAACTAGGTGGCGCTATACATGAAATGAGTGGTTATGGAATGGGTTGACATGGCCCCTTGAGATCAACATACAAAAAAAATGGTCCTCCTAAACCCTACGGTTTTCGAGATATTCACAGAAAACTGTGTCTGCCCTACCCTCCAAGTTTCGTGTACCCCGGTCTTTCAGTGTCCCGGGAATCATTGACGGAAATTTGGGCATGCGCGGCGGTCATAATAATATGACCAGGCAGAGAACAGGTAAGCTATGGGGCCTCGTCCCCACTGAGAAACGCTTTGATGATTGAGCCTGTAGAGAGGACACATACACGCTGTTCCAAGACAAGACAACAGTTTAGGGGATGCATCAGAGAAGTCTCCATCGCAGCTGCTTCATGAACACGGAGCTGATAAGCCTCTCAGAAGGGACTATTAAAGTCTCCTGTTTACACAACCACATAACGTGAGCTCCCGTCTGAGAGAAGTGTCAGCGCAAGATGTATAGATGCTAGTGTATAGCAGCAGGCTAACAGAATAGGACATTTCCAGTGCAAGATGTATAGATGCTA
>NC_055972.1:29986888-30086888 GCF_018492685.1 Alosa sapidissima | reverse complement strand
TATATGCATCTGAAATAAGATTAACCTACTTTGTGTAGAAAACCTATTCTTTGAACATCCTACTGGATGTGTAGAAATCCTATTCTTTGAACAACATGCATAGGAGGACAACATAACTCCATTTCCCATGTGCCATTGCGGTTGCCCTCTCACCTCTGTGAGGAGGACAGCCAGCATATCCTGCCTCTGGAAGCGGATGGCCAAGTGCACCAGTGTGAAGCCAGCGTCAAA
The DNA here is from genome assembly GCF_018492685.1 of Alosa sapidissima. Classification (NCBI taxonomy): domain Eukaryota; kingdom Metazoa; phylum Chordata; class Actinopteri; order Clupeiformes; family Clupeidae; genus Alosa; species Alosa sapidissima. The sequence continues at coordinate 30,086,657 of NC_055972.1, read as the reverse complement.
GGCGGACGATCGGTTCAGCAGGCGTACCTCGTCTGCGGTCAGCTGACGAGCAATGTCTCCGCCCGACGACTTGTAGGCCTCCACCGCTGCCAGGTCCCCTTCCACGACCCCTAATGAGCAAAGAGCAGCCTGGGTCACATGGTGTGGATGTTGACGTGTGTCTTACTACAGCCATTACAGGTACACAGACACTAGGGTTAGTGCGTTCTTCAGCTTAGTACTTTGTTTAAAACTTAGACACATAGGGCCAAAGAGACTTTAAATAAAAAGCTCTTCTCTTAGGCATCGATTTCATACAGTGGACCAAGCACTTATGAGTCATGACACACACACACAAAAGTCTATTGAATTCCTCTCGTCAGCCCTGTGGAGTCCAGGCTCTGCATAGGTCTCTCTGTCACAGAACAAAGCTAGGGGGACATGCCTCTCCAAACCTGAACCACAAAACACTGACAACTTCTAGCAGCAGCTTCCGCCCAGGACAGTAAATGGCAAACAGTCAGACAGACAGACAGGCAGGTGTCTACAGTGTTCTACAGGAACAGGGCTCTGAAAGGTTCCAGTGGTGGTTTCTATAGTTCTGGAAGTGCCTTCTCTGCACAGCTTAATGTCACAGTACAATACTGCCTGTCATTGTTCCCCCACCACAGCAAGGCACAATGGCCTGCATTTACCAAAAACTCCAGAAATGTGGAGACACAAACAAAAGAGGTTAGTGTTTGCGTTTATGAGTGTGTGTTTCTGTGCAACTGTAGGCTATGTGTTTATGAGAAGGTCTAACTGAGGATTTCTTTGCCCTCTATCTCAGAGCAGTGAAGTGTGTGTGTGTGTCTGTGTGTCAGGTCTGACGTGTGAGGCCTTATGCCAAACCCCCAGTCTGCATTTCTCCTTCCTACCCGCCCAACCCTACTAAGCTAAACTGTGGGCCTGTCTGCTCTTTCCAGTTGCTGTCTGGCTCCCAAAGACAGAGGCACACACACACACAGAGTACCGCAGAGCTCTTCATTTCAAGAATACCAAAACACTGACTACTGAACCACACACACACACACACACACACACACACACACACACACACACTTCTAGTCATTAACAGTCTAGTCTAGCTGCATTTGGTAGTTGCGATCTAGTTTGCAGCACACCTTCAACAAAGAACATTATGTTATGTTTGGTCATAGAACTAGAACTCATGAGGCTCAAGGAGGCTTTGATCTGACACAAGCCATGCCATGGCTTTCTTCTTGTATCTTCTTCTGTCATAGCAGAGGTCAGGTCAACTGTCTGACCTCACTCTTGCCGTAGTGACCGCTGATGGGTTTTCCACAGACAGAAACTTGCCCAGTCAAGAGTGACTGTATGGCTGACTAACACAGAGCTTCGGTCACCATTACAGTAGCCACGTCTTACAATGACACACTACCAGAGCTGTATTCACAAGCTAGCATCACAAGCTAGTTCAACTCCTTGTGTATTAAGTGGAAGTTTCTAAGCAGCCTCAACCTTGGGGTAAAAACTGTCATAAGCGTAGAACTAGTAGACACACAGCTAGTGAAATGGTCAACACAAACTATGAACATCAGGGAGACCAAACAGCCCTGGCTATGATGAGAGCTTGGTGGGAAGCCCAGTTATAACCACATTATAGATAGAATCATATCTGTGCGCTACTTTATTTAGACTTTGCCTATCTACCTCACCAGCCTTTGATTAAGATGGAGAAAATTCATAATCTGATAATACTAATAAAAAAAATCTTCTGTCAGGATCTACTGAAGGCATGTTCATATGCTGAGATATGGGACACATACGGGGCACTTAGTTCCCATCCATTGATCAGTGCTTATAGCAGCAGTGTCTGTAAGTGCACAACCTTTCGTTTTACTATGGGTGTACAAAGGTAATATTCATCTCTTATGACAGAGGTTTTAACAAACGGCTCGTCAGGAAGAAAAATGAAGGAAGGCAATTTGCAGGCCTCATTCCTCTTGGGAAAGGCTAGTTTGCCACAATGCGCACACACACAGAGAGAGAGAGAGAGAGAGAGAGAGAGAGAGAGAGAGAGAGAGAGAGAGAGAGAGAGAGAGAGAGAGAGAGAGAGAGAGAGAGAGAGAGAGAGAGAGAGAGAGAGAGAGAGAGAGAGAGAGAGAGAGAGAGAGAGAGAGCCTCTGTGCCTTTGCAGTATGTGGAGAAGTCTGAGCTCTGTAAAGATAAACAGAGAATGAGTTAGCAGGCTTGGGAGCTCTTAAGCAGAATCACCAGAGCAAGCGATCGGGGTTGCTTCTTTGGTTGTGTGGTCAAACAGACAAGTCAAAATATCTCTCTTTCTCTCTCCCTCACCCTTCAGGTGAAGCAGAACTTGCAGTGCTTTGCAGAATGTTCCCCTGCAGCATAAGAGTGTGTGTGTGTGTGTGTGTGTGTGTGTGTGTGTGTGTGTGTGTGTACACTGAGTATCCTTAGTGACAGTGAGCAGTAAAGAGAGGTAGATTAAACAGGATTACTCAGCAGTCACCTCTACTTAAAAAAAAAACAGTATTTCTAGATAGCATGTCTCTACGAACTGTGTGTGTGTGTTCATGAATAACAAGCTACACACCAAAGACACGGGCCATTCTTCCGGTGTGTCGAACTACAAGCAGGCCCAAGTGCACAAACACGTAGGCTACATACACATTGGTCCGGTATGCTTGTTTATTTCCATCGTGTGCACGGGACTGTTATTTTTATCTACATGCCGGCCATTGCCTAAGCTCCAATACATACTAGGGCTACTCAAGAAGGACAGCCATGTGTGTGTATGTATGTGCATGTTGGACTCCAGGTCCACGACTATAGTGTGTGTCCCCGGTGCATACAGATATAGCCAACAACACTAATCTTTCCATGTTAATGTTTGTGCATTTAGTAATCTGAAGGCCAGTGAAGGATTAAGACCAACTAGTCACCACCGAATCATTGAAGCCACTGTCATGATATGGTATCAAGCACAACCTTGAGCTTGATCAGCTAGGCTAAACTGTTGCTTCTCAATAAAACAAATAGGTCCACTGAAAAGCATTGGGCAACCTTAAGTATGTGGACAATGAGTTGTTGATATCAACAATCTTATTATTAAAGGTGTCAATTTCATTTTAGTTTATAAAAATGTCAAATAACAACACAGGGAATGTACCTTTGACCCAGACACTTGTGAAGCGTGTGTGCGCGCGCGCACACACACACACACACACACACACACACACACACAGCAACCAAATGTCACACAGGGGAGCAACTGCAGACAACACACATCACATTCATAACTTGTATAAACAGAACATCACTAGGGAACACACCAAAACAAACGCCCTGTCACACACTTCAGCCCCAATGCCTCCAAACACAGAGTATCTCTCAGTAGTCACACACACAAACATGTGTAAGATTAGCACAATATCTAGTCTGCAGAGGTGTGTGTTAGTGTGTTACAATAGCACAGCATAAAACACTAAAAAGAGACCCCAAACTAACTGTGCGCTAGGCCAGTGGTTCCCAAACTTTTCCACAACAAGGCCCCCCAAATACCACTAGGTTCTGGCCAAGGCCCCCCAAATACCACTAGGTTCTGGCCAAGGACCCCCAAATACCACTAGGTTCTGGCCAAGGACCCCCTTGATGTGTTATTAAACCCATCGACAATACTACGGCAAATGAAAAAATACATTAAGCTAATCCTAATAATTATTTTAGCCACAAGCACTTCACAATGGAGCATACAGTGTGTAAAAATTGCATTTGGGGCTCTCTGCTATATGAGAGCTATCTAATAGCTCTACTATTAATCCCAGTCATTATCATGGAAAATATAATGTTTAGATATGTAACAAATTATTATAATGGCATTGTATAACAACCCTCACTAATAGGTAGGCTATATTTAAACATTTTCAAATGTATTTGTTGCTTTTATTTTTCCTTCCAACTTGCTGAGGGCCCCCTGGCACCCCCTCGCAGCCCCCACTTTGAAAACCACTGCGCTAGGCTACCAATCATGGAACAGCATAGATTTCCCAGTAAATATACTCTCAGTATCAGGGGTCCATTAGCAGGACTCAAATCTGCCTGTTAATCTAACAAGTAGAAATGACTACAGCATTCAGCAATAGCTAACATCTATCATATTTTAGCCTGGTCCACATTAGTGCTGCAACAATTAATAGCTTTATCGATTAGATGTCATAAACTTCGGTTGACTTAGGTTTTGTTACACTGACCGACACATTTTTTCGCGATTGACATTTTGTAGACCAAACAATGAATCAATCAATTGAGAAAATAATGGACAGATAAATTGATTTTGAGAATAATCATTTTAGCTGCAGCCCAGGTCTACATACCTGCGCAGGCGTTGAGGAAGAGCCAGTCTGTCCTCCTCATGCGGTTCCTGATCTGTTTGAGTTTTTTAAAGTCCACCTCCTGCTCCTCGCTGCCCACCCCTACCCCGCCGGCCGCCAGCTCGATGCGCTGGAACTCCATCGTCCGCAGCTCAGGCTCCGGCGTTCGGCCCGAGGATGGCGGCGAGGCCCGCCTGGTGCCGCCGGACCCGCTGCCACTGCAGCCCACGCCGCCACCTATCCGCCAGCGCTCGCGGTCCTGCTCGTTGACCGTGGGCGAGGAGGTCGTCAGCGGTGGCGGGCTGAGGGCTGAGAGGGGGGTGCCTGCGGTGCCGCCGATGCCCGTGGTGCCAACGCCGACTCCACCGCTGCCAGGCTCACTGGGCTCGGGGGAGCCCCCGGAGGGTGGCGTGAGGTGGTTGGGCCGCGGGTGGTCGCACATGGCACAGCGGCGGCTCTTGGGCCAGTTCTCGTAAGTGCAGGCGGCACAGGGCCAGTGCTGGCCAGTGCCGCCGGGGGGGTGGTGGTGGTGGTGCTGCGTGGCGTTGATCCGGTTGCGGTCGTTGCGCTCCTCGCATGGGTCTGGAGTTTGTGGGGGCTGCTGGGGCGTAGTGGTGGTCGTGGGGGCGGTGGTGGTGGTGGTGGTGGTGGTGGTGGCGATGGCGGAGGGGACTGGGGAGATCCTCTGTTGCAGGGGTTGCTGCTGGGGAGGGACGCCGGGCGTGCTGGAGGTCTGAGGCGTCTCACCGGGACTTCTGGCCCGGGGCGCTGGAGGTGGAGGGGGTGGAGGAGACTGAGCGCCTCCCTGCTGCTGCTGCTGGTGCCTGTTACTGAGACACTGCGTGCAGCGAATGGCGCGAGGCCAGTTTAGGTAGGTGCACATGTGGCAAGACCACTTGGTGATGCTCTCGGGAGCCTCGTCAGCCAAACGCACCCGCGGACGAGCGCTGGAGTCCGGGCAAATGAGCAGGCTGGAGCCTCCTCCGCCCTGCGTGGTGCCCGTCGTGGTAGAGCCCACTCCGACCAGTGCAGGCGGGTCCCAGGCGGGCGAGTGACCGGCGTCCAGTGCCGGGCTGATCTTGTAGGGCTCCTCGGTGATGATGGGACCCCCCGGCCTCTGGGCACGGCACATGGTGCACTTGATGGCGGACGGCCAGTTCTCGTAGGTGCAGTACTCACACGCCCACTTGACGGCCGACTCGCTCATCCTCGCTCCGGCGCCGCCTCGCACCACTTTCCCCTTCCCCGCGGCAGGAGATCACACTGGCCACACACACACACACACACACACACGCTCACACACTGCAGAGGGGAGAGTAAACAAAACAATTAGCCAATACAAGGGAAATGGGCATGGTGCACTACACTCATATTCCATATTAAATTAAAGCATTAGGATACTATGCATTACTTAATCACTCATACAGATCATCCCCAACTTGCAGGAATAGCGTTCAGAGGAAAGTGGGTGAATCAGTCAGTTAGCACTGTGGGATCATTGGAATGCATTAACATATCAATCTTATAATCTTATACAGTATTATATGGCAATTATAGCCCATGGTGCATGAAAAACTTGTCATAGAAGAGATGAGCCTAATTGTGTACACACACACACACACAAACACACACACACACACACACCACAATAAAACAAGACCAACTGGGGCCATATACACTGACTGATTGCACACATCAGAAAAACACACAGGTGGATTACTTACATTCTGTTCAAACAAAACCAGACACTCACAGATTAATAATGATGATGCCAAGATTATAATGAAAAATAAGTATAAGTATAAGTATATATACTCTTTTGATCCCGTGAGGGAAATTTGGTCTCTGCATTTATCCCAATCCGTGAATTAGTGAAACAGACACAGGACACAGTGTACACACAGTGAGGTGAAGCACACACTAATCCCGGCGCAGTGAGCTGCCTGCACCAACAGCGGTGCTCGGGGAGCAGTGAGGGGTTAGGTGCCTTGCTCAAGGGCACTTCAGCCGTGCCTACTGGTCGGGGTTCGAACCGGCAACCCACGGCTGCCCCCTAAAATACTGCCTTGTTGCAAAAGATAAAACAACTACATCACTTCATTTGATCTTTACTACACTCCAAGAGTAAGTAGGCCAAGGTCTATCAATTCTAAGTAAAACAGTTCATTGGGCTTTTAAAATGCCATCAGAATGCCTTTGAAATTAATCATGTGCACTGTGGTCCCCTTAGCGAAACACCAAAGGCACACAACTCAGTTCATAATCCTGTTATCTTCACACAACACATCATTGTAAAGCTTATATTTAGCAATATTAAAAGCAAAGTGTGAGGCATAGGTCATATATCCTCGTCTGCTCCAGTGGCTAATCTTGTTACCCAGTGGCGGTAGGGTGGGCCCAAATAACTGACACAATAACAGTGTTTACATACACAAAAAAAAAGAAAAAAACACACATCTAGACCTACTGTGCGGTTCCAAAATCACAGCTGCTGCACCATGACAGGATCTTTCCTGAAAGTGTTTCCAATTGAGTGAACAACACAAAACAAACAAAGAAACAAAAACACACACACACACACATACACACACACTCTCTAGAACAAAGGCAGGCAGTATTGACCTGGCACTAATGTGCTTCAAGTCACAGAATCGCAGTCGCAGTGAGAAAGGAGCCAGAATGGACCAAGTTTCTTGTCCTGCAACTCCAGTTGCAACCCACCTGAGCACAACACAACAGAGGGCAGTGAAACCCAAAGCCAACATCGGCTGAAGGCTACAACATGCCCCCCCAAAACGACACACACACACAAAGTTGTCATGGCACATCAGAATAGGCTGCTGTCCAACAATAATACTGAGTTTATAGAAAGATCAAATAACCAGCTATTATAGTGTATTACTACTACTATTTTTGAAAAACAGGAAAGGGGTATGGGTCTAGAAATTACCCTTTTTTTCTCAATCACATACAGATCATGTTCTGGGTGACCTATCCACAGACCTTTGCATAAATCTGGTATGTTATTAACGCAAAGGCAGCAATTAATGCATTCCTTTCCTGGTCTGTTTCAACAGGTATGTTGATCAAAGTTTTTTGTAAGTCCTTCTTTTCAGATAAAGTTGCATAGGTGTATTGCTATATGTTATGTATTCCAGGGAACTCAACTGGTTATGAAACATTCAAAAATTCCTTGTAAATGCTCGCACTACGGAGGAAGAGGGGTAGAGAGGACTATGGACAAGTGCAGGCTCTTACCTGCCTGCTGCCAAATATTTTTTTTTAATCTAACGATTACAACAATTATGGACGATACATGATTTCAATTAGTAGTGAACTGTGGTCACAAACTATTAACCAGAGTAGCGAACATGAGAGAAAAGTAATAATCGATTTGGCTGCAAGGATGGAATGTAGTGTTTCAAAACAACTGGGAAGCACACGCCTCACTCACATGGATGTAGGCTATCTCCATGTAGCCGATCACTGTTAGCAATTACAACTTCCACTGGTGGTCTGCCCTGGGCAGCTTACGTTACTTGGGGACATTACAACGAAGACCATAAAGTTTAGTCGACCCTTTGCTCGAAATTCAACACAATGGTGAAAGACAACCACTGCCAACTACGGATAGCAACGCGATTAAAATAACAACAGGGCCAGTGCATACCAGGCGGTTGCGTGAAGAAACTCCAATGATATGAGGGCACCTCCACTTGGGAACGAGCGACAGGTAATCATGCGATCTATCTGCTTAGGTAATGCGTGGTGCTTCAAGTAAGTTAGCTATTCCTATCGCTGCAGGGGTCTCTTCTAATGATCTCGGCGCGCTATTTGTCACAGTTCTGTCGTGTTTTACCTGTTCCGTGCATGAAAAGTGCAGACTACAAAACACTTAATCTAACCATGAAAATGGAAAATGATGTGGACCGAAGAAGGTTGCACTGTGGACTGTTTTAAATACCCTGTCAATACCAGGGATTATCGCTCGGTAGCTAACTTGGTATAAATAATTGATTGGAACACTGGCCTTACCTTTTCCTGTTTATGTACTCTTCTCTTTGCAACCACAAGTCCTTTGCAGCACCGATATGTTCCTCTGGCCTTACAGCCTTTTCCGAACGCAACCCAATCCGCACCAACCCTGTCCAGTCCCACACCGAGTTCCCCCTACACCCTCATTTCTCTAACAGCACCATATTTACGTTTCCTCCGCACTTCCCAGTTCGGCGATAGCCGTACATTGTAGCCCAAATAGACAGTATTCAAGGCCGTGTTTCTGTGGTTTAAATTATTTTAATCCCCATCTCTGACCGCCGAGCTGTCTAAGTCTAATGGCGGCGATGGGGAAACGGGAAAAGCCAAAATAAACCTACTCCACAGAGACGGGAGGAGGGTTATCACCTGGATTCGCCAGCTAAGCTGATTGGATAATTTTCTGTGTACCTCGCACTGACCTATGAGGAACTACCTCTTTCGTTGCCAATGGGTAAAGGGCTTTGTTGCGCCAGCCTTTGATGTCGACGAATTATGAAACTGTAACCCTTATTCGCCGTCTTGGCTCACTGTGATAGGCCTAAAGAAAAGGTTCATGTATCTCGTCTTGAGCCACAATGGCGCTTGTTTCATGTTGCTAAAGGAATGATGTCATCGCTACAGAAATTTCTACCGCAGCAATATCTGCAGTGACAAGAGAGAACTGGTGTAGTTCTTTCACTAAAGACAGACTAGACAAGTCTATTCTGCTTGAACGATTTAAACCAATGTCGATAACTACCAGTGCAATTATCCGCGCAACGTTATGGTGGTAGTTGTTTCACAAAATCACTAATGGGAATTGACTGAAGCACTATGTGGTAGGTTGAATTTATGAAATAATCCCTTTGGCTTTTGATGTTGGTCTACGGAATCTGCGCATTGCACAGGTCATTCGGACCTTGTCTTTCGATTATGCCAAACAAGCACTGCATCGACCAGCTGTTTATTTGTTTACATGCTGAACCTTCAGAATGACGTCATCAACGATGTGGCTATGAGTCCTGTCACCACGAACAGCGGTCGGAGACCCAGTCGTAGCCTACTTTGGTAAAGGTGTTTTTTCCCCCATTCTATTGGACAAATATAAATATCCTGATGTCTTCTAAAATTAACGGATTAGTAGGCCTATAACACTTTTTGAAGCTTACTCTGATGAAATGTTGCTAGTCTAGAACTATTCCCATGCAGTATATTTCTGGTTTTAAGAAAGCTGTGCACCAATAAAACAATATAGGCCTAAGTTCCATATGCTTAATTCAAAGTCTATTTTTCTTGTAAAATGTTCTTTCATAATTATGATTATTTTAGTAGACCCCATAGGCTAGTTTAAAGTCTATCACTGTTTATATTTTTGTAGTCCACTATTAAAACATTGAACCTTGAACATCTAGTTAAATTGCAAAATAACATAATATTGCTAGTCAACATGAAGCCTGTCAAAATTCTGTAATAGAATATATACATATTGCATATTATAATGGAGTGGAATGGAAATTTCTAAGTGACCCCAAACTTTTGACCGGTAGTGTAGTCCTACAGAATACCTTCTAATGTCTTATCATGTTGTCATCTCACACAGCTATAACACAATAGACACGTCAGGGTTTATTGTTATGCATCAAACCCATATGTACCAATATATTGCTAAAACTCCAATGGAAGTATCATTATTCAACTGATTGAATGGCAAACTGGTTTAAGTTACTGTTACAGGCTCACTTGGATTGAAGTCTAACAATAATGAAAGGAAAGCACATGGATTGTAGTCAACAAAAGCAAATTGTGTTCAGGCAATGGTGTTATCAAAAAAATAATAATGCATTTGAGACCTCAAAGAACCTTTCTACTCGGCCAAAAGCTTTGTTATATTTATATGATGCATCATGGTAAATAGTAAATGTAAATCAGGTTTCTAGGCCAAGTATACTTGCGTATACAAGGAATTTGGTCTCTGCATTTATCCCATCCGTGAATTAGTGAACAGAGCACACAGTGAACACAGAGTGAGGTGAAGCACACACTAACCTGGAGCAGTGAGCTGCCTTGCTACAGCGGCACTCGGGGAGCAGTGAGGGGTTAGGTGCCTTGCTCAAGGACACTTCGGCCGTGGATGTGAGCAGTGCTCAACCTCTTCCCCTGCCCACATTTTTCCTATAGGTCGGGGCTCGAACCGGCAATCCTTCGGTGCCAAGCCCAAAGCACTAAACAGTAGGCCACGGCTGCCCCTTAAAGGTCACGCACATAATACATTATAACACACATAATACATCATAACTTGATTCAAGGCTCCTAAATATGTGCAAGTAACAATGCATCTTTCTGTAATCACCTAAATAAAGGCAACTTACTTGCAATATATGTTCACTACAGTCTTATTATTCTGAGAGATTTGAAGTAACACAATATATAGTGTATATATATATATATATATATATATATAAGTATATACTCTTTTGATCCCGTGAGGGAAATTTGGTCTCTGCATTTATCCCAATCCGTGAATTAGTGAAACACACTCAGCACACAGTGAGCACACAGTGAGGTTAAGCACACACTAATCCCGGCTGAGTGAGCTGCCTGCAACAACAGCGGCGTTCAGGGAGCAGTGAGGGGTTAGGTGCCTTGCTCAAGGGCACTTCAGCCGTGCCTACTGGTCGGGGTTCGAACCGGCAACCCTCCGGTAACAAGTAATGAGTTTGAAGCTGTAGATATACCGCATAGCATTACAAAATATGATTGTCGCTCAGTCCTGTACATCCTCTCTGCGAAAATAAATCAGGCTTGTCAATTTATCTCCATCTCCTACTCTTACAACTTTTGTGTATGCTTGTACGTGCGTGCATGTGTTTGTGTGGATGTGTGTGTGGATGCGTCATGCATGCGTGTGTGTGTGTCAATGTCTCCATCTCTTATAGAGCCTGACCAATATGGGATTTTGAAGGCCGATACAGAGTTCGATATTTGAGTTTTTCAAAAATTGATAGTCATTTTTAACAAGCACAATGTAAAAATGTTCTCCCATAACAAGGTTATAATCAAGGTGAGACATTATGTATTTGAATAGGCCTAACTATCGAGTTTCCTAATGAAAGGCTCTTCATATACAGTATATATTTAAGAAATAAACGAGTGTATAGAATAGAAAGAATAGTAAGAATAAAAGGGGTCTTTGTTCTGTGATAACCACATTGCCACAATCTAGGTTACATTGTGAACAGTTTATGCTTAATGACTCTCCCTTTATGCAAGCAAAACATTTTACAAGTATGATCAGTTTGGCCTACTTTACTTTTAGCCTTTGTAGCCTAAACCATGCTTTTCCTTAATGCTTGTTGAAATGCAAGAAATTGAAGACTGAAATTTGGGAGTAGTCTAGTGAGGGAATGAACGTTAGGTCAGATGCTCACATGTATTTCGTGTTGACTTTTTGTGGTCTTAATGCAACATTTTACAAAGCACTGACAGGGCTACCAAGGACTGTGAGCAAGTCAACAGCAGAAAAACCTATTTAGCAAGCAGAAATGTCCCAGCCCAGTGTTTAGGATGCATCGTAGACAGGTATCTTCCATCAGCAAATCATCCCATTAGCGAATGTTAGCATTGTGGCTAACTAACGATCCTGTCAGTATGGTCAGAAAAGAATGGGATGACAGTCGAAATAGACAATGAGCGTGGTTCCATGCAGCCTGCACACGCATATTCGGTTTATTTCCAATAAACTGATTCAAAACCGGTTTCGAAGCGGTTTATATTGGGAATAAACCGAATATGTGTGTTTTTTAAACACCTTATTCTGATTGAAATGAACCGAAAAAGGCCATATTCTGTTTACTAATAAACCGTTTGCACACCCTAGCATATGCCTGTTTTAAACGGAATATTGGGTCATGAAAACACCTTAAACGGAATATGCTCCCAGAAGGAAGAGTGTTGTAGGCCTGCACATGCTATATTTGCGCAGAATTAGGATAAAATTAACTAATTGTCTCTCACGCACTACTGTGTGTCTTGCAGCAAGACGCTGCACCATCTGGTGGACAAACTATGTAACACCACTACTGGAAATGCAGCCTAAATGAAGGATCAATCAATATTCAGTTTTCCTTTACTGAATTTAAAATGATTTATCGGCCATTATAGTTGCCGATACGATAGTACGCTTGCATGTGCGTGCCCGTGTGTGTTTGTGGATGTTTGTGCATGTGTGTGGATGTAAGTGGATGTGTTCGGCAGGGTTCTCAAGTCTTACACGTGAGACACACGCAATTCAACAAGTTCACACGCCACACCTTGCATTTCTCACGCAGAAATATTACTAGGGATGTCAAGGTATCTGCATAATTATTAGAGAACGCGCAGGGATACGAGAGGATATCTCGCAGGGTTCAGAACTAGCGCACCACTCACCAGCAAAAACATAAATAGCCACCGACATCCATTCAAAAAATAGTGTTCGTTGTATCCGGGTAAAATTCCAAAAAATGACATCCCCTCCCTGAAACCACGTTATGTTTGTGCGCTGATGTGGGGTTACACGTTTAAGATATTTTTATTCAGAAATTCAACTGTTTGTCATTTTGGTAAACCAGCCTACTTATGGCACTTTAACAGTGTGTGTAAATCAGGCCTTTCTACGAACACTTGTAGGCCTATATAGCTTACTTTATGGCCAAATTATTTTCCTATTTATAAACTAAACTAAACTTTGTGTAACCCAGACATCAGCAACGTTCATTTTAGTGAAGGACACTTTGTTCAGACCAATTTGTTCGTTCAATTTTTTGGGGGATTTGTAAAACTATATATTTTTGGAATCCTTACAAACTGAAGAATCAGAAAATCTTTGGTTGACAATTTTTAGAAGTCATTACTGCAGTCATTTTAGGACCTGAAAACGGTGTACTATTACACTAAAAACGCCATAGGCTAATTTGCTGATATCTTGCAGAGTTGAAATTAAAGTAAATCTGTGGTAAAAAAAAATTGAGGAAAAGTTGTTATACAGCATTTTTAGATAGTTCAAAGGGTCCTTAATACAAATCCACCGTATAACATTTAAATCAGGTCCCCAGTGTCTCTGAAGTTTCATTCAAAAATGGATGCCTTGCTCTCAGGCGAGAAAATACTGGTATAGGGTAAAAATTGTAACTTTTATGTATCACCACAAAACTTTCCCAGTTTTTCAGTAGTAAGTATTTTTTGCATTACAAGTTTTCTGAAATGTAATGTTTAAATGTGCAAATAAGGCTTAATCTACTGAAATATGCACTAATGTGCACAAATTTCCAAACTTGATATGGTACATATTGGATGAAGCCTTAAAAATTAGCATTGCTGTTTAATGATATAATAGTAGCCAGCAAGTAAAGAAGGTCCCTCTAAACACCATGGAGGTGTTAGGCAGCATGCTAGAATCCTGGATATTTTGTTTTATTGTCTTAATGGAGATGCTTAGCTGAAAAATTGTGTACTTCAGTATGCATGTTCAGAAAGCATGTTCAAAAATATATTGAACCATCGTGAATTTTCAACATGGTGGCCGTGGCAGCCATTTGTCAACATGGCCATCTGTGGCAACTGTTTTCAGCAAGGCAGTGGGCGAATATCCGGAAGTGGAGTCTGGTGCAGCAGCAACGAGGCAAATCCTCAACACACTACAAGCATTCTTTGCGTGCCCATCGACTCATATGTGGCTCTGTACAAATTAGTTCTGGAGGATTTCTTAATGGAAAACCCACAACTGAGAGATGTTTGCTGGCGGGCAACAGAGCAAGTTGAATCGGCCTGCTCTGAGAAGGACAAATCCACCAAGGTTGAGTGCACAAATGCAGGCTAACGGTACATTCCTTGAAGGTTTGACTAATGCAGAATTTGTGAAATCATTAAATCAGTGGGAAGCAAAGAAAGCTAAAAATACAATTTTCAGATCCATCATGAACTACTTGCATCGAGTGGAGACAATCCTCATTTTGTGGCAGCTTCTCGCCACTGCTGATCTTGCACTCCATTTTCAGGCTGCAGAAGGACTTAGCAAACTTTTCTTTGCATTTGACAAAAGAGCAGACCATGCATGCAAACATCTCAACTAGGACCTAGTGAGATAAATAGAAAGCATCAGGCAATAAACAAGATAAAGGCTGCCATACTCAGTCATGGCAATCCAGTTACTGCTGAAGGTGACCGGTTGTACAACATGATCACACATGCCTATGTCCCACAAGAATTTGTAACACAAATCTTGAGTGTTGATGCAACTGGACAGAAATTGTATGAAAATCAACATACAAGGCTGATTCTTTCAAGCATATCACAACGCAGAAAAGAAGACGAGGAATCCCTATCCAGTACCAAATTAGAGATGATACAAACATCAAGAACATTCTGATGAGCCGTTTACTCTCCCATGACCAGACAAAGGCAGATGTCACAGAGTATCTGGCATCAAAGACCATTGAATGCAGTAATAACAACCCCAAGCTCATCATATCCTCTGCTGCAGGACACTCAAATAGCAATGTCCAACTGCACCTTGAAACAACCAACCATGAAGAAGCAGACACCTTGTTGATTAATCATGCAGTTTTGGCATCACATCGCAACCCCTCTGATGCAAAGCTGATGTTCTTCTGTCCTGACACTGATGTTCTATTAGTCATAGCAAACTATAAGAGTCTGTTGAAAGATACTTGTATTTCAATGACATCTGGGATTCTGCAGGTGGAACAAATTTGGACAACTTTAGGTGCATATTGTTCCAAGTCTTTTCATGCATTCACAGGAGCAGACAACACCGGGCGTTTTTCTGGAATAGGAAAGACCACTTGGTTCAACATCTACTTGAAAGCAGGTGATTGTGTCCTCAATGCTCTACAGATGCGTTCACCAAAAAGTGAAGTAACAGAGGATCAGCTATCTACTTTGGCTAAGTTTGTATGTGCTGCATACTTACCAAAAGTAGGTCCAGATTGACAATATCCCAGAATTGAGATGGTATCTTTTCTGCAAGCACATGGCAGAGAGTGACAAGCTTCCACCCACATGTGCTGCTCTGAAAGAGCATGTCCTGAGAGCCCATGTTCAGGCTATATAACTTTTCAATTACAGTGATGATGACAGCAAGGATGATAGGGATGTATAAACTGTTTTTTGGTGCTTTGGATGAGTACGAGGAGTAGGGGAAGGGGAATGTTAGTATCCCGAAAAAAAAAAAAGCGAGTAGAGTCGAGTTGAGCTGATACCATGCAGTGGAAAAGCCCCATCCCAGATAGCAAAATCAGATTGGCAGATAGCGGACCGCTGGTGGTATGCCACCGGTGGCGTGCCATTGTGGTCCGCCGTTGGACCGCTCTTTAAATTTAACTTGTCATAAATATTAAGAAAAGTTAATGAAATGATATATGGAGTATAACTAAACAAATGAAAAAGATTTTAGACCAATAGTGGCAAAATATTGGGCAATCTGTCTGCAACCTGCCAATGGACCACCAGCCAATGGACCGCCAGCAATGCACCGGCAGTGGGGGGGGGCTACAATAGGAAAAAATAAATAAATAAATAAAAAGAACACACTAAAACAAAACACAACATATAATAAAATAAAGATGTCCTCCAACGAGGGGGGTGGTGGGTAAAAAAACAAACAACAAAAACATAACATTAAGGCAGCTATTTGGCAGTAAAATATAAAACAAAAACTCTAATATGGGTCAATGATCATCTAAATCTATTTGACATGATTTCTTGCCATTTAACTTGACATTTTGACAGCTAGAAATTAAATTCTAGGTAATCCTGGAGATGTAAGATTGAGAAATTAGTATTTGAAGGCGGCCATTTTGAAAATCCAAGATGGCCGCCATATTGACCTTGGAAAATTGTCAACCAAACATTTTCTGATTCTTCATACTCTAAGGTTTCCAAAAATATATAGTTTTCATAATCCCCCAAAAAATTTAACGAAATTACACAAGGAAATTGACTATTTTATACGACCTATCAATCGTGGCTGCCTGCATTTTCCCTGTCATCACGGCTGCAACTTTCGCACTCATTTGTGCTTTTTAGCGCCGTGTTCATCAGGTCCCGGGACACCCGTCTGAGCCTCCATTAACCAGGTCAACAATGAATGAAATTAGCTTATTATCAATGAGTGTTATCAATGTGAGCGAGTATACTACACATATTTTTTTTACTAAAGATACAGGACTGCTGCAGACAATGAGCTGCCAACCACCATAATGTAATATAGCAAACCAAAATAATGAACTTGCTGTCCTTTTCAAATATAATAATCTTGACGGTGGGATATTCTATGGCTCACCAATTTACGAGATATAGGCCTACAGTATGTACTGAGTGACTAAATATCAAAAGTTATTTCTACTGACATGCCTGGTGACATAAAAACACAAATGGTTTCCCCTTGATATAAAGGCTGACATAAGATACATAAGCTATGCAAGACGGGTACAAATCCAAGACTGTCCTGGAAAATAAACAAAAACAAGATATAGGATGTATAAATTCAAGGTCTCAAAGTGTTAATGCTTCTTAGATAGATAGATAGATAGATAGATAGATACTTTATTGATCCCCATGCAGGGGAAATTCAAGGTCTCAGCAGCATACAGACAACACATACACATTCTTTAACAACAGAAAAAGTAATTAAACAACAAACAGTGAGGCAGAAAGACAGTGGTAAAAGTGGCTAGTGGACAGACAGTATCCAAACATGGAGGGGGTGAAGAGGCAGACAGACTATGCAGAGAAGTCTCTTCGCCCCGCATCCTTCTTCCTTGTGCTTCCTCCCCAGCATACTACTGCATAGAAGAGGACGCTGGCAACAACAGACTGGTAGAACATCCTGAGGAGCTTGCTGCACACACTGAAGGACCGCAGCCTCCTCAGGAAGTACAGCCTGCTCTGCCCTTTCTTGTAGAGTGCATCAGTGTTGGCTGACCAGTCCAGTTTATTGTCCAGGTGGAGACCCAGATACTTGTAGGTGCTTACCACCTCCACATTGACCCCATCAATGTGGACTGGTAGCAGAGTGGGCTTAGACCTGCGGAAATCCACCACCGTCTCCTTGGTCTTTGAAGTGTTGAGTTGAAGATGATTGAGTTTGCATCATTGCACAAAGTCCTCCACCAGGCTCCTGTACTCCTCCTCCTGCCCGTTCCTGATACACCTCACAATTGCAGTATCATCAGAAAACTTCTGCATGTGGCATGACTCGGTGTTGTAGCAGAAGTCAGATGTGTACAGGGTGAACAGGACTGGAGAGAGTACAGTTCCCTGTGGCGCTCCGGTGCTGCTGATCACAGTGTCAGAGAGACAGTTCTTCAGTCTGACGAACTGTGGTCGCTTGGTCAGTTAATCTGTAATCCAGGTTACCAGGTGAGCGTCCACACCCATCTGCAAGAGCTTGTCTCCCAATCTGAGGGGATGGATGGTGTTAAAAGCACTTGAGAAATCAAAGAACATGATTCTCACAGCACTTTTCCCCTTGTTTAGGTGGGAATGTGTCCTGTGTAGAAGATAAGTGATGGCATCGTCCACGCCTACTTTCTCCTGGTATGCAAACTGTAACGGGTCTAGTGCATGGCGTACCTGGGGTCTGAGCATACCTAAGACCAATCGCTCCATTGTCTTCATCACATGTGATGTAAGATCGACAGGTCTGTAGTCATTAAGCTCACTAGGGTGTGGCTTCTTAGGGACAGGGGTGAGACATGATTCTTTCCAAAAATCTCACCAGAAGTTGTTATTTAAGGGGTTATTTTTTTTTTTTAAATTCTTCTGGGGGAGCATGCCCCCAGACCTAACTAAGCTGAGTTACCAACCTTTTGAATTTCACATCTGTGCCTGGGGGGCCCATTTCACATCTGATAATCCGCCCATGTGTGCACACCTTTTGCTACATAGTGCGCAAGTTTTACGCACTTATTATTATTTTTTTTTTTTTTTTTTTTTTTGCATGCCCAAATTTCCGTCAACGATTCCCGGGACACTGAAAGACCGGGGTACACGAACCTTGGTGGGCATGTAACCCTACATGGATAGCATGGAACCATCGTTTTTCGTTTTGATCTGTAGCCCCCCCCGCTGGACTGGACCCCCTGAAAGGAGGGTAGGGCAGACACAGTTCTCTGTGAATATCTTGAGAAATGTAGGGCCTAGGATGACCAATCTTTTTCCGTATGTTTGCCTCCAGGGGTCATGTTAACCCATTTCATGTGCACACATGTGCACAAACAGATACACACGCACACACATACATTCACAGTAATCATACGTATGACACATACTCACACAGTAGACATATGTACGCATGCATGCACAGGCACATACGCAGGCACACACACACATAACATAAACATGTACATGCACACAATTCAAGAATTTCTCAGAATTATGAACAGGCAAGATGGAGGTGGGGTTGTATAAAATGAATTTTACATGTGAAATCTATGAACTAATCATGTTTTGGTACTTGTTGTCTAGCAGATACCAGTGAGAATTGAGTGTGGATAATGCAATTTAGTGAGACAGTTAGAATCATATAGGCCTTTCAGCGTGATTTATTTTTGTGGAAAAAATGTGCTGGACTGGGCGGCGGTCATATTTTGTACCGCTCGGCGGTACATCTAGTTTTAATAAATGGTGCACTCATCTTAGTAAATAATGCACTTACTTTATTCAATTCTACACACAAGCGAAACATTTTAGTGAGTGAGTGCCCCCCCCCCCAAAATCTCACTCCAAGCTGAGCTCAAAACTTGAGAGCCCTGCGTTCGTGTGTGTGTGTGTGTGTGTGTGTGTGCGCTTGTGTGTTTATGTGTGTGTTTTTGTGAGTGTACAATCCTTCACTCAACACCACCATCAACAGGCTGATGGGTGTACAGTCACTATACTAAATGTACACATAAATTCATTTATTTTATACCCCCTGCCCTTTTTCTTGTTTTTGAACTGAACAAAATGAACATAGTGTGTCTCCTCCCAACTAGAGGGGACTTCATAGCCAACATGCACATGGGTCAACCACAGTTAGTCATGGTAGGCCTTGGTGATGGGCCACATCATTTTGTCTTAAACATTATATTCTTAGATACTTTCCACCTTTACAATAACGTAAAACTCCAACATTTTTAAATAAAATAATACATGTGTATGTAAGAAAATGCAGACAAGAGAACAGACCACTCTGGCAATGCTGAGGATCATCATCCTTTTATTACCCTCAAAATGGAAGAATGTGAGGGCCTTTCCGTTCGGGCAACCAGTCGGACTGTCCTGTGTGGCGTCCTTGATTAGGATAAGAGCAGCTGGGGGGGGCAGTCCCATTTCGTATGGAGATTAAATGCAGGAGGCGAAGTGTGATGCCACTCCCACACTCCAAACCCCTCACAGCTACATTCTACATTCATCATAGTTTGTTTACTCTTACATTACGTTTATTATTATTTACTTTTTTTTACATTTGCTTCCAGTGATCAAATAGAAACCGTTTCCATTCTTGGTTAAGTGATTTGTAAAATAAAATAGCGCAATGGTGCGATTTCAAAGAAAACAACACAGAGGGAGAGAGAGATAAGGGGAAAAAATAAAAATCACATTTGGGTTACCATTCCTCTTTGTAAAGCCCCTCTGCATTGAAAATGCAACTTAATTCTTAACTCCACCAAGAAAGAGAAAAAAAAAGTTAAGACAGTCAGTTTTCACGGTAGCACCGACTCGACACAAATAACCTCGGTCCTCAAACACTTTCCCATGCTTCGCTCATGCAGCATAATTTTTTGTGCTACAGCTTTAAACACACACACGCGCACCCACACACACGCACACACACACACACGCACACCTGTACTGTGGTTATGCTTTAAGACATTTACAGTTCCATCAAATATTGTTTTTATGGACCAGCCACACCAGAGGCAGTGCTTAACACTAATTAGGGGGGGGGACACCTATATGTTTCAAAGGCTTTTACAGTAGATCATCATGGCGATTGTAAAGCACATGTTTACATGCCATGATACTAGACATACCCCAAGACAGACCTCAGAACCACATCAGTCCTCATCATTTGTCTGTTTTGCTGACCAGCTCAGAGTGGAGTATGAGGCACCAGTGGATAATGCCTACACTTGCCGGCCATTGATCAGCTGGAGGTCCTTCTTCAGATCCAATCGTTATTAACGTATCTCTCCTTCACATTGCTCACTTAGCTTTTGTTTTCTTTTACCAAAAAAATATTATCCTGGAAAAAAAGAAAAACTCCTAACATTCGACAAACTCTTGGAGTAAGCTTGAGTCATTGTCCAGGAAGATATTCCAAAACATCTGCAAGCAGTTGAGTTGTAAGCTAGCGATACCTTAATGAAGAGCAACTGACCAGGAAGCATCCAAGTGTGCAAGTCAAACGTGTCTCGTGTCTAGAGGAACAGTATGGAGGTGGGGGGAGTGTTTAAGGCACGGTTGTTATATGGGGAGAGAGTCTGTCTGTAGGGGCATTATGTAGGCATGCATCCTCCTTCCAGCCATAAGCCCAATCCAGCCACCTGTTTGGATTAGTCAGCCACTGGCTTTGGTTAAGGGAATGCATGACCTGACTGCCTGCCGTCTGTCATTGATTAGATGCAAGGGTTTCTTTACACGGGAAAACAAAATGCACATTTTAACACGTTTTAGACTGCACTAACTAACTTAATCGATCTACACACACAAAAAAAAGAAAACTAGTAACCTCTCCTGCCTCAAACCAGCAGGACAAAGAACCATGTCAAACACATCAATGTTGACTTCCTTTTTTGTTTCCTGGTCAGTAAGAGCCCTATTGATCGGACTGCATGTGGGGTCTGACTGTCTGTGGTGAGATCGGTCCTGACCTTAAAAACACATCTACTGAACCTCATTATGTCCCTCCCAAATTTGTCTATGCAAACCAGGAAGTAGACAATGGTGTTGAAAACTGGCAAGCTGAAGCACGGGTGGGTTAGTAAAGCTACAGTAGAGCGTGTGCGTGTGTGTGTGTGTGTGTGTGTTTGTACCCTTATGTTGGGAAGTGCCACAGAGGCACACCACAGTTAGTCAACTCCTGCGGTCGACGCACAAGCAGAGCAGATGAACTCGTCTTGAGAGCAACGAAACAAGAACAGCTCAAGCAGCGTGCAGCAGAAGAGCAGAGCAACATCAACCGCTGGGGAGGAATAAACAAAGACTAACGCCAAAACAAGTCTTCTCATCAGGTGACGATTACAGTTCATCACTGTTACTCGCATGCCCACCCCCATTCCCCTACCAATAAACAGGAAAATGACATGAATCGATGGTGCCAAAGACTAGAACTTTGATCAAACCTCTCTTTGTTACGCCATCTAAACAGGCCACTGGATGGGGACAAACAGATTTTCAATAATAAAAACTGCACTAAGGACAGTCAGTAGTCCAACCTCTGCAACGTGCAGGTGATTTATATGTAGTGGATCGATATTATATATATATATATATATATATATATATATATATATATATATATATATATATATATATATATATATATATATATATATCAAGTATATATATATATCTATTTATATATTTCTGTTTGCCACTGAATAAAGAAAACATGAGAAAAACAAAATAAAGCAAAAACAAATCAATGGGCAATGGTCTGGCTCTCTTAGGGATGAGTCTGAAGGCCGCAGAAGGCATCGTTTTTCTTTTCCCCTTGCTCATCTCGTTAAATAAACATTAAACAAAGGCAAAAGTAGTGCACGAGGTAAATGTTAAAAAAAAACGGCCGTTGTAGGTGTGTAGCAGATGTCAAGTCAGTCAGACACGGAGTGAGCCAGTAAGCACGTGAGTCACAAGTCTCAAGTCTGCCCAACTAGGAGAGGAGTTTCTCAAACGGAGAGCAAGAGAGAGGGAGAGAAAGAAAGAGACACACACATACACTAAATGTCACTTCTTATGCTCTCCCACAATATTTTGCAACGTTGCCAGTGAGGTTGTTGGCCAAATAAAAACGTCTGTCGCAGATTGCTCGTCTCACCTGACAAATCAGGCAAAGATGAAGCCATAAACCGCATGGAACTCTTCTTATCCTTCTTATCCCAGACAACCTCCTCTGGCTACCCTTCTGCCATCTCTCCAGCCTTCGTTCCAGTTCTTTTTTTTTCTCCTCCTTTGTGCCGCTCCGTCGCCTAAGACGTCGAGGAGCCCTGTGCGTCTCCGTCTGGCCTCAGTGCTGCCGGCCGCCCCATGGCCAGTACCTCTGCCGACAGCGGCGAAGTGGCTGCCGCGCCCGCTCCTGCTGTGACCGCCGCCGTCGCTGTCGTCACGCTGACCAGGTTCTCGTACTCGCTACTGTCCTCGTCCTCGTCCTCATCCTCGTCCTCGTCGTCCCCCTCCTGTCCTGCCGCCTGCCGGTCCAGGGAGTCAGAGCTGGAGCCATCGCCATTGCCGAGGCCCAGGCTGGGCGACGGGTGGCCCGGCGAGCCCACCGCCTGAGGCCGCGGCAGCAGCAAGGCTCTGGTCGGGTCCTGGCCTAGCACGCCCATGTAGGCCGAGGCGCCCGCGCCGGCCACACCAGCTGACGAGGCACCGGCCGCGGCAGGGAGGCCCCCGAGAGGAGCGGACGCTCCCCCTCGGTCAGCAGAGGAAGGGGGCGTCTGCTGGAAGGCCAGGCGAGAGGAGAGTGGTGGAAGCAGTGGTGGAGCAGGTGCTCGGGGAGAGGGAGACGCAGCGTCCGACAGTGCTGTGGAGCTCTCAGGAGAGGAGCGCTGGTCTGCAGTGTCTGCCTCCTGTAATCCTGAGGAAGGAAGGGCAGTTTGGGTTAACGCCATATCAGACCTATGCCTAGATTTCATGGCAAAAAAACATTGTAATATTTATATATGGAAGTTTTTCAGATATAACTGAATAACAATAAGCAATATGCTTGAAATATACATGCCTTAAAAAAAAAAACACTTTTTTTAATGTTTGCACCTTATTACTAACCATCATCCAGAAGACTTTGAACACAGAATCTGCTGCCTTGTGGCATTTAAACAAGAGAAGAGAGTAAGGCCCTGTGTCCACCAAATCGCGTTGTCCACCCAAACAGCGCCCTCAACCTCATTTTCAGGGTGTTTACTGTTGCTAGGTTACGAAGTTTTGATTAGTCGTCGAGAGAGAAGTGACATTGACTTGGCCAGCGCTGTTCTAAAAATTGAACAGATATCAACTTTCAGCGCTCCGAGTGCTGCGAAAAAACAACGGTCAGCACCGAGGTCACGGAGTGCTGTGAGCGCTGAACTTCATAGGATTTGTATAGCAAATAGCCGTAGGCCCTAATGGAGCATTCACTCTCAGCTACGCTGCCTTCCAGTCAGGACAGACTGCCTTTTTTCGTCACCGCACACAATTGTACAACCACATTTTAGAGCATCTCCCAGAGCAGTATATAGCGAAGACATGACAAGTAGAATCTCAATCATGTCCTGCATAAAGTACAAAATCCTGAGTCCTGCCTCTCACCCCCCACACGCACGCACGCATTTCTCTAAGAATTGCTGCTGTCTGAAAGCTTCCTCCTTGTGATCTACGGAGTTTGTTGACTTACTCCTTTCTTCTTCTGCAGTCTTACGTTTCCTGAGGGTGATCTGCTGCTTTAGCTTGTTTGTTTCCTCCTGGAGTTTTTCCTTCACACGTTCACTTTTGTCCACTTCTCCACACACTGCCTGTGAAATTGAATCCCCCACACAGAATGTCATCTCCATGTCCACCGAAGACACATATAGCCAGTTGGAAAAACACTCTAGATGAGCAATATATAAGGGGATCAGACACCCAACTGTGTGCAAGTGTGACAGTGCGAGTGGTTATTCTCACCTGGACTTTCTCCTGCAGTGCGCTGTAGACCTGGTAAATAGTGCGGATGTCCTTCATCACGCCATCTTTATCAAAGAACTCGGCCCTGACACACAGAGAGAGAGAGAGAGAAAGAAAGAAAGAAAGAAAGAAAGAAAGAAAGAGAGAGAGAGAGAGAGAGATTAGGATCCCAAATGATCTATTGGACACATGGCTGTTGAATGGGGAGGACTTGGGGGCACAACCAGGAATTTTCTTCCGTCACTCACACACACACACACACATTACGAGGGGCTCTGACTGTGCCTGTGATCTGTGAGCTGGGGTTCTCTCTTTGCGGACACAAACCCCCCCGTTTAGCATGATCTTACAAACACAAAAAATGTGCTTATTGTATTCTGCATTTAAGAAAAGTGTTGTAGGATGTGCCAGTGGCTGCTGAGAGGTGGTCTTTGGCCTGTAGCTTAACTTCCTGATCCAGACAATATTATTAACCCCTCGTTTCAATTCACTTCGTCAGCCAGCAGATGGCGCCACTGTGCGACAGACAAACAGCAGCTCCAGTTAGCTCAGCTCTGGTGGTCCACCACTAACATAACAGCCGCAACCCTGACAGCCATTCTGGCTGCGCTCGTGTTTCTGAGCTGACTATGACCGGCAGCAGGGGGCACTGTGGGCAGCCGTGAGACATATTTAAGGAGCGAGGTGTGACGGGGAGGGTCAGAGCCAGGGCCGTGAGAAAACAGCTGATCTCAGTAAGCCAGGTCTGAAATAGTGCGCACATACACACACAGATCTAATCAGCGCTGTCACACTCTCCATGCCAGGGACAGCCAGGGTGACACCGAGAAAATAAAGGTGAGAGACAGAGTGAAGGACTGGACCAGGGGCGCCAGAACGAGTTTCAAAGTGCAGGGGCCAGATTACGTGTGCCTACAGTGTGCGTGCAAAGATATTCAGAATTCTGGGAGGGCGACAAGAATATTGGCAAAAAAACAAAACTCATCGGAGTAGGCTATTTGTTACCTTACTACTGAGCGGAAAACAGTGCACAACTAACTAGCTAATGACTGTCAATAACACCACGAATTGATTCCAAAAAAAATATCAGGGTGTTACAATTGGGACTGCACTGTTTTCAGTGTGAAGAAGAGCATCTAGTAGGCTATTAATGACCGAAGGAACGCAACTCGCAAGCGCACTTCACTCAAAGCAGTTCAATGTTTTGCAAGTTGTGTGCGTGTCACCATTCAACTTTGTGAAGGAGTGTGCGCGAGCTGGGCAACAACGCTTCCATAAAGCAATTCGAATTGGCACAATTTTTAAAAGCACTAGCTAGTGCCGTGTTCATTAACTTTTGAAGGCAGATTAGCTATAAGAAATGCCTGGTAGGCCTACAGCGCAACCTGGTTTGGACTAGATTATGCTACCTAATGTTTCACAACTGTCATTAATTAAATAATAAATAAAAGGGGACAATATCTATAACAATGTCCATAGAAACATTTCAACGCAGTAATGCAAAAGTAGCCCAATAGGTGTTAATCCCCATAGAGAGTAAAGAAGTTATGCAATAGATTACATTTTTTTTTACAGTAGCGAGTAATGTGTAGGCCTAATACATTACTTTTTTGAGTAACGACCCCAACACTGAGTAGCCACCTGCAGGCGCCAATGACTACAGACGCTAATAATTTCAGATAGGACCACACACGCATTTGCCAGGGGTTCAGCACCGCATGTAATTTCAAAAGTAGACAGACAAAGCCTATGCTATTTGAAGTTAAACAAAACATACCGTATTTGAGGGCGGTTATGACGCTGCTTATCAAAGTACGCAGCAGGTCTCTTTCAAAATGTCCTGTTACAATTGCAGCTGCTTCCGATGTTGAATATTTAGAAAGTAGCCTACATGACGACATTTTTGAGCTAGAGTCAGATTTTTGGCTTCTGGTAGGCCTAGTAATTTGCTAATTAACTAAAGCAAGACTTGAGTGATATCACACAAGGCGCACAGAAGTGAATTAAATTAAATAGGTTAACATGCATTATTTGAACATTGCAATACCCACCCAACAAACCCAGAGAAGGCTTGGTAGATGTTTCGGATAGATGACAGCACTTTGTAACCAATTAATAGCCCAATTCTCAGTTTTGCAATAAAAGCAGTATCATCATAGCAGTATATATCATCGATAATCGTTCACATTTTACTATAGGCTAAGAACAACCATTGCCCCTCAGCTGGAGTTGCAGAGGAGTCTCAAAAGTACAGGGAGACAGAACCCGAATGACTTTATGAATATCACACTTTTTGAAAAGGGGAAAAAGACAACGAGTAAAGGGCGAGGCTAGTTGCTGTAAAGGAGAACACGAGAATGACCGCCGCTGTAGGCTCACAATTAAGAAGCATAAATCAGCCTTAAACTGCATTAAGATGTCCACACGAAATGCAGCCTCATTTTTGTCAGCAGAAGTTCGTATCAGCAAATGTGGTTTGGTAAACGGGGACACAGAAGTGAAATAGGTTAACCTGGTCTATTTGAACATTGCTGGTAATCTTAAGTGATGGGCTATCATACAAACCTTGAGAAGGCTTGGTAGCTTAGGCCTACATGTTTCGGATATCACGTTGCGCATGTATTAGGCCTAATTGAATCTCATGTGGCGCAAGAGGCTAAATGTGGTTGTCCAACAGATTCATAACTTCAGTAATTGTCATTAGCCTTTATTAATGGTTAACAAACCATACCAAACCAGAATAAAATGTTATTAGATTCGGCTACATTTCAAATCCATCTCTCCATCCCAGGGTGGAGCGCTGTCTGCTCCCTGGGGGTGTAGCCTGGGTGCTCTGCTGGTGTTTTGCTCATCGGTTTTGACCCATGGGCAGAAAGCTTAAGGTTTTGCAACAGTGACGCTGCACAAATAGCTCTAGGCTATATTAGATGCGGGCTACTACCGCTATAATGGTTAACACCTCTCCGTTTTTTGCGCGGACGTTTTTTTGTGGATGATTTTGTTTATTAAAATATATTTTGAGCCAAAAGTGGAGGGGCCATTGGCCCCCTGGCCACTGTGATTCCGGCGCCTATGGACTGGACACACAGTGTCTGTCTGTCTGTCTGTCTGTCTGTCTCTCTGTCTAGCATCTGACTGAGGTGGCACGCTAATCACCTGCTTTAGTTAATCACCTCTGTGCCTCAAGCCCCTGACTGACACTGACATCACTGCTGAGGGACAGAAATGGAGAGGCCCACGCACACTTGCTGCTTAACTCTCTCTCACACACACACACACACGCAGGTATGCACAGGCATGCACGCACAAACAAACATGCACGCACCCAAAGGCACACACACAGACATGCACGCACCCACAAGCACTCACACACACAAACAAATATGCATGCAGCCACAGGCGTGCGTGCGCACACACACACACGCACCCAAAGGCACACACACACAAACACAGACATGCACGCACACACGCACAGTCACACACATACAAACGGACATGCACGCACCCACAGGCACGCGCACACCCACAGGCGCGTGCATGCACGCACACACACACACGCACAGACATGCACACACATCTGCTCACCCGTGCTCTTTGATGACCTTGGCGTAGTTTTGGGACGTGTTGGGGACTGAGGACACCTTGTACTCCTGCTGGCTGGTGTTGCCCAGATTGGGTATACTGAGGGACACTCTCTGATTATACCTGTATGCACGAGACAGACAAAATACAAGTTTTGAACAAACAAAGAGTATTTAAGAGTGATGTGAGTAATAGTTCTTGATTACACATCAATTACACCTTGATTATACCTTATTTTCAAATACTTTAACAGACAGTTTTCCTGATTAATAATATTGACATTCTAAAATCATACCCACAAGCAAAACATCTGTGCACTCTGCAAGATAAATGTATTCTTTTTCCATAACAGCATCAGAGTTCAACTCCACATTCAGAGAGGACTTACTTTAGTAGCTATTGTACTCTCTATAAGTTTCTCACAGTTATTTTTTGTTAGACTATGCTTGCTGTATAGCTCTAAACAGATGGTTGTATAGTTGTGTGTATGCAATCGGACTTGGCACTTGCACATAAGTGCAGACTATGCCCTGGGAATGCTGTAACGACGCTGTGTATTCTGGCGAGGATAGGGGTGAGTGCCACATAATGTTATCAGTCATAATGTCACTAACCTTTTTAACTGCCTACATTCTCAGCACTAGCTGATGCGAAACAGTGCTCACACATTCTCCTCATAGCTCCACCATGACATAGTGGAGTCGTCACGCTTGTAAATTATTCACTGCTCAAGTGAATTAGGTTGGTTTTTATACACCATGATCTGGTGTTCCTGCATCTTATGACACAAACAAGGGGGTCAGTGATAGGATGGCCTCTCCTACCCACATACAATAGTGGGGGAAATTTTATCACAGATTGCTCCCCCTTGTGGTATATATACAGAACTTAATTTTGCCTTTGCCAGTAAGTTATATGGATGGTGGGTACCTAAGTTATTTGGTGAGTGAGTACATGAACATCAGGTCAATTTCAGTTAGGTCGGTCATTTCAAGCTTTCATGGTAGTCATTCAAAACACTACATCTAACTGTTAGACAAGAACAAGATGAAAGGGGAAATTACATTGTGAGGCATCATCTGCTGAGGCACATGGTTACACTGCATGTCACACCACCTTGTGGCATGGAAAATAAACACAAGAGTGGGACAAGAAAAAGAAAAGAAAGGGGGAGGAAAAATAACAACCATTTCTCTCCCAATCCAGTGTTTCTCACACACACACACACACACACACACAACTTACATCAGTCATGTAAAGCAAATCAATTTGATGAAATACAGATGCAGAGGGTGTGAGTGTGTGAGTGTGGGTGTATGCATGTATGTGTGTGTGTGTGTGTGGTGTAGGGATGGTGTAGTCCGTGTGTATGTGTGTGTGTGTGGTTCAGTGTGTGTGTGCTTACCTGCGGTTGGGCCTAAAGAGCACATACTCCAGCGCGTGTGTGGAGCTGTTGGCCGTGGAGATGAAGCTGAAGAGGAGGAAGACAAGGTCAGGCACACCAAGGATAGTGGTCAGCTGCTTGTGGAGCACCTGCTCCCTGAACGACATCTGCTGTTGGGTGTTCCGACGGAACCGGTACCAGCCAATCACATTCTGGAGGCAATACAGAACACAATCAACACACTCTATTCATTTTATTCTGATTCAATTCCAAACCAAGGGCATCACAGCACTACTACTTTGTTGTCTTGCCATTGCCATCTGTGCAAAGATTTTGTACACCATTCTGGTGTAGGGTTTTAAGTAAACCAAGTTTTAGAGCTTGTTGTGTGATGAGCCCAGAAATCTCCACAACTTACTTTCCTTCGGTCCTTCAGAATTCTGTTGAGATTCTCCTCATTCACCTTTCCCGCATAATCATAAAAGCTGGAAACACAAAGGGGCAAAGAGCAGCATTAATACCTACATACTACCAATGCAAACATACTATATGAATGTTACAAAGGAAGCGCAAACAAATACAGACATCAAGATAACAAGTAGAAGATGGTTAGGAAATGGCTTTTATGAGAGCAGGTCAACCACATTAGTTACCTAAAGAGATGTGCACATGGTTCATGATTATGTATTTCTGTTGAGAAGAAACACAAATATAAGAGTGTTACCATTGCAATCATACATGAGTTGATTCTAAACACACAAATGTGATCAGCATTCTGAACAGCTGTGTCACCTTGGAATTCCAACAGCTCTTGTCATTCTAAATGGCTGCAAAATAATACATTTATGGGCATGATTTTGCCCTGTACAGATTCAAAGCTTTTTTTGAAGTGTTGCTGGCTCTCAGTGAGCACTTTAGCATCTCGGAACTGACAAAATCATTTGTATAACTGTGTTCTGGCTGACCCTTTTTTTCCCAGTCACAGTCAGAATACGAACAGCAGAGACTATGGGCCTAAGAAGAAAGCACTATAAATAAAACTACGGTACTCTTAAATCTCTTGCGTTTTATGAGCAGAATAGACATTTTATGACTTTTGTTATACACAAAGGAATAGAATATTAAATGTAGACAGAGGAAATGTGCAAAGCATTTGATAGTGGAGTTTCCTAAAAACAAAAAAACAGAAGGGATATATATACAGGATTTGATAGTGATATTAGCAACAGTAGACATGCTCTGCTGGCAAAAGTATCACTGACTGATGTGAATGTTTGTTCTCAGTTCCAGCCAAATGAATGAGGATCACTGAGAAACGGTTATCTGGTTATCAAACCTTTGGCTTGGTACAATAAAGGTTTAATGTTTCTTAGAGATTACACTCTCCCGCTGCCATTCTGCAGGTCAATGTCTTTTACAACACATCCTGGGACAACAATGTTTCTCTCCATGTGACTACAATTTACACACCTCACCCACAGGTCAGAGGAGGAGGAATACATCTTACCTACTACTTGAAGGAATTCAGTGTTGCTTATCTGTGAATCACTGATGCTGAAGGTCTCTTCCTGCCTCACCTCTCCCAATAAAAATCCCTCCTGTAAAAAGACCCAATAAGTAAGTGTTGTATGCATAAATAAAGTATTTACTGTTCATGTTGCTTCAGTTAATGGAATGCATGAGCTTTGCACTGGATACACTTCCTCTTTCTCTTACTTTGTTTTAAAGTATAGCGTCTACAAATGGAGTTTACATTCTGCATGGCCTCTAACAGTATTCAAGTATTTTTTGCAACACTCCTTCAGGCATTTACGGTGTAATGTCACATGTCTTGTGTAATATAGTTTTCTAGGCAGGAAGTAGCAGAAACACGGAAGTAAAGATAAACAGTGGTATCCCAGCTGTGGTATGTCAACAATGCAGCCAGCCAGGCTACTTCCTGTAGATTAAACTTGAACATAGACGAATGTAAACGCCAAAACTAGTTCGCTCCGAAACACACTCAAGCATAACATCATTCTGTTGGCCACTGCCTACACCCTAAAAAGCGTTTAATTGTGCACAATGTCGAGGTCAAACCTGAAAACATCAAGTTCGGAATAACTAGCTTGCTACTTTCACACATCGTTTTGACAGGTTACACTCAAGATCCTGGCTAACTGGTTAACTCGCTAGCTAATAATTTATCTAGTTTGACAGATGCTAACATTAAAACAATCGTCAATTCGTCTAGCAGAATAAGTTAACAAATAAAAATAAACGCACTCTAGACCTGTAAAAATGTATAAATGTCAAATCTTAAGAATGCATATAAATATACGCGATCGACAAGCAAGCAAAATAAGTTAGCTGGGTAGCTACCGAACAGCTAGCTAGTTGGCTAACTAGAACATTCACACAGGGTGATTGCAGGGTGCTAAAGGGTTAGCTCCAGCAGGAAGATGACACTGGAAAACTCAATGGCTCAACAAGATTGGTAGAAGACGGCCGGTAACCCTGTTAACCACACAAACTGACCTATGGAATTTCTAATGTTACTGTGAATGGTTCGTAATACTTACATGGTCGGAGTTGCTGTTAGCGCTGTGATAACACACAGAACTAAAAGTATAACCCGAAATGGATGCCGCCATGATGGAAACATCCCCACCTGTCCCAGAAATCCCCGCGGTCTCACCGGGTCCTCAAGCGTCATACAATCATATCCCGACTGTGACTGATAAAATGTAAGTTTATCGTTATGGTCTATTGGAGTACGGAGATTTGATGATGCCTAGATGCATCATCACTTCAAATAAACCGTTTTGGTATATATGCGATGGAGGCAACGACAGAAAGTGTTTTACAGTGATTGGTCAGTAGCCTACCGATGGATGAAAACTCAACCAATCAGAGCTAGTTTCCGCCACTAAAGGAGGAAACAAAATTTCACTTCACTTACACCGTGCAACACATGAGTGTTATGGAGAACGACACTTTCGCAATCCAGAACATGTCAGATTCCTCCTCGGAGATCAAAAACACTGCCCTGGAGAATGATTTCACACCATCAAAGCTCGGGACCAAAGACTAGTAAGAATATGCTGAAACAATAATGCTATCCAGCTAGAAAGACTGACTGGTCATGCATGACAGCTGTAATGTTAGCACATGTTCTTTACACTGGCTGGCCGGCCAGTGCAAGATTAGCTGTTTTATGTCAGTTAAAGTAAACCAACCTCAGTGTTGAAAGCATTGCATTTATTTGATTAATGTTTAATTAAGTTTTGGCGTAGTGTTGAGGGCTATTTTAAAAGGACACCTTTGTGTTGTAAGAACTGTTTTTGGAACACAGTGTAGAAACCTGTAGTCTCTCTTTTCGCAGCTGGGATGAAGCCTATCAGAGGGAGCTCCAGACATTTAAAGACATTGGAGATGTCGGTGAGATTTGGTGTGTTTTTGTTTTTCTGTTGACAAAATAAATAAAACAAGAAGGCTAGTGCATTCTGTGTTAGTGAGTAGTTTTGGATTGTCATCTTCATGGCCTCTTCAAAGCATTGCTTTGCTGAGAATTGCATAAGACTTTTTTTTTTCTTTTTGCATAGAGATTTCTGTTTTTGCATATAGATTGTCTGCTAAATTAATACGTGTAAATGAAGAGATTTTTGGCACTTGCTTACAATTGAGCTTTTGCTTATATTTCAAGGTTTGGTGAAGAGAGCATGGATCGAGTTATCAGATGGATTGAAACACAAAATCTATCAGATGACATTTCCATATTAGACATAGGAACAGGGAATGGAATATTCCTAGTAGAACTGGTAAGTCAGACAGACATAACAAAAAGAGAGACGACATGCAATTTTACATTTCTACTTTCACTGCATGTATGCATAGTAACTCATTTAATTGTATGTTTGTGTGTTTGCTTGCAGGCCAAACAGGGATTCAAAAACCTCACTGGTATAGACTACTCCTCTGCTTCTGTAGAGCTGGCCAAGGGTGTGCTGAGGGAAGAGGGATTTACTGAAGTAAACATCGAGGTTAGTGTCAAACAAAAACCCTGACCAGCAATCTGAGACAACTCTCTACACTGGTTGACTGTTGACTGACTGGTCCTTTCAGATGGCATCAGCAGATTTACCTTTTACCTCTTTTGAATGTAAAAATGTAGCTACATAAAATGGATGATATCATCATCATAGTAATAATGAAATAAATAAAATAGATCAAAAAAAAAGTTACAAGAAGCAAAATCAAACAGACAGTAAATTAATATGAACACAATCATGGTTAAGCTTATCATGATTTGTAAGTAACAACTGACTAGTAACTAGTACACATCCACACATTTGTGTCAAAATGTTTCCTGTATCCAGTCAACACCTGTGTGTTTCTTGCATCCAGTCAATACCTGTGCACTCCTGAGGCTCAGCCTTGACTATCACTGCTCAGACAGACCCACAGCCTAAGCCACTGACGTTTGGCAGAGTGTCCGACAGGACTCCAGTGGCCAGACTCTCGACTCTCGAGCCAGACTGGGCTCCTGCCTAGCCTTGAAGGCTGTATTTGTCCTGCCATCAGAGGGAACATTTGCATGGACATGTCAAACTGATAGAGCTCTGCTTACCTCCCCCTTCATAAAAACAACAGGCCCCCCTACTGGTGCCCAGGACTGTGCATAGGATTATAGAAAAAGAATAGCATGTTTCAAGGCAGTTATATATATGTAGCCTAGGCCCAGTTTTTTCCACCCAGGCGGTTACAGAGCGTGCATGTATGCATAGAAACTCGCACACCGTGCAGAGAGTGAGCCTGGGCTCGGCACAGCAGCCAATATTGACCCTAGTGAGTCTGGCAGCCAGCAGGTTGGCTTGCTGGCAGTCCCGTCTATACTTCTGCTGAACAAGAACACTGCTGCACTGTGTGTGTGTGTGTGTGTGTGTGTGTGTGTGTGTGTGTGTGTGTGTGTTGAAAAAGTCCTGAATCTGCTTAAGTGTTTAAAATAAGGTTTTGGAGGCCCTAAGACACATGAGGGTAATCATGCCTTTGGCTGGCAGAAATGTTGCATGGTATGATTTAATGCCCCCGTCAAACTCTGTACAAGGTTGCTGA
The DNA here is from genome assembly GCF_018492685.1 of Alosa sapidissima. Taxonomy (NCBI): domain Eukaryota; kingdom Metazoa; phylum Chordata; class Actinopteri; order Clupeiformes; family Clupeidae; genus Alosa; species Alosa sapidissima. Next base: position 30,052,307 of record NC_055972.1, on the reverse strand, counting down.
TTTGCACCCAGTGGTAAAACTCACTCGCTCCGTGTGATCGTGGCAGGATGTATACATTTCTACTGGGGATCATAAAACCAGGCATGAAGGGGCTTGTGGGTAGATGTGTATGCATACAGTAATGTAATGGTTGCCTCTGTGGCTCGACGCCTAGATTTGGACAGAGCAAGGCTTTCATTGGACATCTTGGCTGATATGCGAGTTTGGGTTTGGGAATAGGAAGTAAAAAAAAAAAAAAAAGATGCCAGTGTCACGTCTGGAGATCACATCATAACAGGAGGTTAAGCAACTATATTCCTAAATTATATTCTATAAATTATAACCTCTGTGCTCCAGGATTGGTATCTCTAAATACTGCACAGATACACTGGCTTGGCCAGGCACAAAGACTTGCTAGAGTCAACAACAACTTGTATTCTTTCTAGTCTATTGTATTATGCTTCTATCTGATTACTATTCAGCTATCATGCTTCTCTGTTCAACCTCAGGAGATGGATTTCCTCAATCCTCCTTCCGACCTGACTTCCTTCGACATGTGTATCGACAAGGGCACATTCGACGCCATCAGCCTGAACCCTGCGGATGGTCAGCAGGGTAAGGCGCAGTACGTGGCCTCCCTGAGACGGTTTCTGAGGCCCCAGGGCCTCTTTATCATCACTTCCTGTAACTGGACCAAGGAGCAGCTGCTACAGATCTTCAGCCCAGGTAACGACGCTAAGGCGAAGGCAAGGAGAGGCGCCTACGCTGGCGCCGGCACATATGCACCACACCACATGCAAGGCGTCTTCCCTAAATCACCACGCGCTCTCAGCTGTCCTTCAGGCAAACCACGGTTGTCATTGGAAAAGCGAGGAGAGAAGCAGATCCTGAGTCTCTTGCATCTAGAACAGTAGAGTGGAAAAGGGGGGGGGGGGGTCGTTGATTTCTTTTACCAGCTGCAGCTGTAGCTCTGGTTGACCCATTGGATTTACTGCTCCCAGACGAGGGCATGCCTGTCCGCTTGTTTCTCTCTTTTCCTGCTCCTCGGAGGAGCACCATTTTGAGCACTGCCAACATGTGCAGACAAGCCCCAGTGGTAGCTCCCAGTGCAAGGTCGCGTCTTAGCCCCCCTCACCTGCCACTGGTCTGTTTGTGAGACCACTGACCCATGCGTGAAGAGCCAAGCCACGGCATTCATCATGTTGTCAGCCTGCCTCTGTCAAGTTCAAAAGTCAGGTAACTCCTCAGCACAGCGGCCTTTGCTATTTAGCTTTGGCACTGCTCTGTGTTAACAGTGTGCACGCTAAATCCCCTCTTTCAACAGATTGGCAATCTTAGGCCATTTCCCTTGTATGTCCACTCACTGCCACTGCCCACAGTGTCTATGACCCACCCTGAAGAAATGTACCCACTGAATTTACTTAATTGTAATGTGTATATTCGTTGTACATAAATGAAATATGTTACATCAATGTACCATTTCTCTTCTCGGTTTACAAAATTGATTTGCACCTTGACGTGAAACACAATTTGAGCAACTACGGTATTTTCAATGATGGTTTAATTGAGATTAAATGGATTATATATTTCACTTAAACATTATTGTGTATACAGCTTGAACAAAGTACTGGGAGTTGTCATTTTGAAGTTGACGAGTTGAATGAATTTTGCTGTGTCATTGCTGATAGAAGATTAAATGAAGTCACAGCTTCTTGACACGCCACATTCTGAATTAGTAGTATAGTATACAGTATACTCTTTTAATACAGTATACTCTTTTGATCCTGTGAGGGAAATTTGGTCTCTGCATTTATCCCAATCCGTGAATTAGTGAAACACACTCAGCACACAGTGAACACAGTGAGGTGAAGCACACACTAATCCTGGCGCAGTGAGCTGCCTGCAACAACAGCGGCGCTCGGGGAGCAGTGAGGGGTTAGGTGCCTTGCTCAAGGGCATCTGACATATTTGCTTTCTCAATACCTAACTTACTGTACTGTGGTTTGGCATTGTTAATCTCAAAGCATAACATAAGATGTTACCCAGCACCAAATTTCTACTGGTCCCTAAGAACAACTATCATTAACAAACACATTTGGCAACACTGATAGCTGCTTTATTATCTCAGTGTTCTTCCTTGTGTTCATGGGAACACAAGGAAGTGGTGGCAGCAAGTTTACCATGGATAAATGCACTGCTGTGGAAAAATATGTTAATTCAATGTAATAGTGTGTTTTAGAGGTAAATAAGACTAGTTTTTTCCTCCAGTTGAAGCCAAAAGTATGTTGTGTTTTTGAAATTCGGAGTGAGCAAATGGATGAGCAGTGAAAAAGAGAATGTGTCCAGTGTGTTGACAGACACGCCAGCTCATGACCACAAAACTATCAGACTTGTCCATCTCCGACCACTGAAATGAAATTAGAAATTAATAAACCAAATGAAATGAGATGTAACCTTCTGTTAAGAGTGCTGGAAGTGAAGGGAATTCTAAAATGTCCACTGAATAAATACCTGTATCTACTGTTGACGTAATTATATGTCTTAATGCACAATTTGTATCAAGAGCACAGTGGCTTGTCTGCTCCATCTGTGTGTTGTTGATAAGTGATTTGGAGCATAGCACCCGTGCTGGGAAGGGCCTCAGTGATGCTGTGGATGTTGTCAGCTGGTTATGTTGAGGAAAGCTATAAATTTCAAATTACCATTTCACTTTCACTTTACTTGCCACAAAATTGCAAGTTGAGTATTTGGACTATATAAAGATGTGTCTTTTTCCTCTGTTTCCCCAGTGGTTTGGCAAAGAGAAAAGTTTCTATTTTAGCACGGTTCATCTCTGGACCCACAGCATGCAGTACAAATGGATGCCCTCCACATTTCCTCTGCTTCAGTGCTACGCACCCATTTTGCAATGGCTGTCTGTCGTTTGTAGCTCTGAAATGTGGAGCAGAATCACGAGTTGTAGAAAAGACGTAACCTTGTTCTAACTGCTTATCCCTCTGTCCCTGTACAGGATTTGAGCTGGCGAAGGAGCTCCCCACTCCTCGTTTTCAGTTTGGCGGAGTGACGGGGAACAGTGTGACGGCCCTGGTCTTCAAGTATCAGGCCTGAGTCTGGCGGCCGGACTGATGAACTCAACGAGTGTCAAATGTTTTTTCAATGTTTTTTTTTTTTTTTTTTTTTTTTTTAAATCTCCTCAACAACAACAACAACAACAACAAAGCAGGATACAAAAGGACAAACTAAAGAATTCTGGAAGGAAAGCAATCTTCTATATCGTAAAACATCACAAGACTGCACCCATGGATTTTTCTTTGAAAGTGAACACTATTCTTTATTTGCCTCAGTGAGGGATGTAATGGCACATGTTGTGTCTGTGTGTGCAAACAGAGCAGTGAGCCGTTGAACCTTTGCAAGGCCTCTTAATGGCCTTGTAAACTGGGAATTTACCAGCAGACTGAGTGGCTGTTTAACTGTATGTGTATGTGTATGTGTATGTGTATGTGTTTGTGTGCATACCTGTTTATGAATGGCTGTGCAAGCCAGTGAAGTGAGCGTGCACATGTGTGAGTGGTAAGTTCTAGAGGTACACTCTACTCTCATTTCTTTCCTGGAATTCTCTCAGTTTGTTCTGTCCCCTCACTTCTCTAGTTTCCCTAAGTTCTGAGGGGTATTTCTTAGCTTATTTAAATACTTTGTCATAACAAAGTTGGTTTTGATGATGAATTACCTCTCTGTTCATGTGAGAAGAGTGTAATGCAACACAAAGAATAGGATAGGACTCCAAATTGACCTTTTAACCACCACAATCAATTGTTGAGCATGTTGGAATGTGGCTGAAGGTGCTGAGAGAGGAAGGTTATGTGTTGATCATGTTAGTGTTGAACTAGGAAACCTCTGAGTTATGTGTTGATCATGTTAGTGTTGAACTAGGCTGGCAGAAACAAACACCATTTCACTTTGTTAACAATAGCAGGCTTGGCCATGCTGATGTTCCATCATCCTTTTGTAATGTATTCAATGGACATGTATGAGTGTACTGAATAAAACACAAATCCATTTTGTAAATAATGTCATAATTTACTCCACTCTGAAGAAGAGCTATTTTGGGCATGTGCACCATATACAGTATGATGCACAAAGGTGATTGATTTGCATAAAGTCAAACTTCAGGTCTGAGGATAGAAACATGTTGGACAAACACATTGTATTTCTAGTAATAAACATTGAGGTGAGGTCTTGTTTTCCTATTAGAACAAACTAACTTGAAATCTTTGAGTAAGCCAGCAGTAACAGCTGAACATATACATAGGATACCCACTTAATGAATTAAGATTATTCAGAAATTAATTTGATCACTTCTTGCTAGGCCATATATGCACCTTGTTCCTGACACCTATACACCATTGTAATGATAGACTATAGCATTGTGACATTGTTGAGCTTTTGTGTTAAATTCTGCAGTTCAGAACTGACATGTTCTATTTGAGAGGGAAAAAACAGGCTGTGCCTCTAGCTCCATGGCTGTCATTATTAATCGTTGGCTTTTTCATCCCTTTCATCAGATTCTGGGCTAATGTCCCATGCAGTGAAAGAGGTGACTGCTTAGGCGTGCTTTTACATAAACACACAAGGCTTTACCAGAATCAGGGCCTGGAATATTACTGGATTTCTGAGCGGCCCTGGGTGGAAGTCTCAAACAGACACTCACACACACACACACACACACCAGTGGTTCCCAGGAAAGGGATTCATGTCATGCTGAAATCAGTGCACTTCAATGTGTGTCAAAGAAAAAGAAGTTCAACATTGCAAAATGCGTTGCTCAACTCTGTTCGACTGTGCCAATGGGTAGGGCACAGGATGATGTCCGTATGTGTGTGTGTGAGAAAGAATTGTGTGTGTGTGTGTGTGTGTGTGTGTGTGTGCGTGTGTGTGCTTGTGTGTGTGTGTGTGCTTGTGTGTGTGTCTGGTCTGTCCGTCTGTCTGTGTGAGTGCCTTTGTGTTTGTGTGTGTGCATGCTCATTTATTTTGGCAGTGCCCAATGATTCCGCGAAGACAGTCACACCATCACAATCGCTATGATTCCCAGTGTTCTCGGAGCTCACCAACTCCCTTACACAGGTGCTGTTGCTAAGAAAAACACGGCCATAAACAGGAAAGAAGAGTGGGGCAGGGCCCAGCACGGCCCACTGGCCGTCAGGTTTTCCGTCAAACATTCCTTCCACACGGTAGCCAGGAAGTAAGGCACTGCCATGAGTCTATATACCTGCAAAAGACTGAAGAACCAAGGAAGCATAGCTGGTGCAATGGACTCCTTGGATAAGGTTCTCATCTGACGGAGGCTAATTCAGATCTCTGGAGTACCATGTGGTTAAAATCAACTGAAAATAGTTCAATTAAAACATTTGATATTTGAGCTTAAAAGCTAATCACATGCATCCACCTTTATGTGCAGCTGCACAGGCACCATTTTTTAGGGAGTAGTCTTGTCTGCGCCACTCTGTTCATTTGTCATTGTTGAATTTGTTTAAAAGTGCATTTGATTGTATTGCGCCTTTAAATCATCAAGTCACTTTGTTTAACCAGATGCAGCATGAACAAAGACTTATCCAGACTTCAGGAGCACCATTTTCAAACGAGCACCTGCTTTGCATGTATAGAGGTGGGCACAGAACATGCCTCATTTTCATGCATGATCATGCAAAACACCTCATTTTCATCCCCAGCCAGAGTGCAAGAAGAGACAAGAAGAGGGTTTGCTTGCTTCCCTGTAAAGGGCTCCCAGGCATACTGACAGGCAGCACACATCTGGGCTGGGCTGGCCTGGCCTGGTGTGAATAAGGCTGGAGCTTGTCAACCATGAGCCTGGTTTCCGGAGCTGCCATGGGAAAATTGGTACCAGGCAGCGGACGCCTCATTAAAGACGCCAATCATTCAAAGCAGTTAAACAACAGGATTAGTTCCAAAACACTGACAAGTAAAAGTTTAGATCTACACATGATAAAAAGTATTTATCATTCATGTGTGCATGATAGCCATATTAGGAAGCACTACAGTTTGTGAATGGAGAGAATGCATATGTTCTTGAGTGTGAGGTCATGCCACACAGACACTCCTTCCCTTCTAAGATGAGTGATGAAAAGTCGACATGCTGTATGGTATTTAAAAGTGGAGATACGGTCTTATCCGTCCTTCTTTTTTGCTTTCTCTGTCTCTCTCTTTCTCGCCTTCTCTCTCATTCTCTCTCTCTCGCGTAGTGCCACCATGAATGCCCTTCTTTCACACAAGCTCTCAACTGTGATACAGCAAATATTTATGTTTTCCATTCTGTCTCCTAGGAAACTGTTTGAAACTTCATAATACAATTCTTGGAGCACAGATTGAATTACTTGAATGAGGAGAACTGTGTCGGTTTCCATGATTCGAGGGGCAGGGGAAACAGGGTTGGGGGTGGAGGGGGCCAGGGGTAGAGTGTGGAGTTACCAATACCACATTTCACACAAACTTACCCTCCAGGTTTGACTTAAGGGGAAAACACTACCCTCTCCAGTCTTTTTGACAAATGCTGAGCTTTACAATGTACAGTGCTTCGCCCACAGTTCCCTTGAGAGCAAAGTTCATGGCTGCCATTTCAAGCCACAGCGAGAGAAACTTAAGTTGCATAAGCAAGTAACAATTCCGTGACATCAACAGGTGGTTCTACCATCAGTCATAACAGACCAACATTACGCCTGGCTTGCATCTCACAGTTAAGCAAGCTGAGGACAGGGTGTTCAGTGGACTAAAAATGTAATAGGACATCATATTTCACAACGTGTCGATTTCATAAAACCAGGACAACTTTTTCATAGTTTGACTGATTAACCGGGACCGGATGACATGTTCAGTGGGTCATTGTTTCAAAGTTACATTTTGGGTTCTCAATGTTTCTTGAGGGGAGGGTGGGGGCATCGACAGGGTGCGTAGATGATACCATTATCTTCGGACATATATGTGTAGCGGAAGCTTCGCCATTGATTCATTGTAGCCTACATAACAACAATGATAAGTAAAGTTGTGAGATCTTATTCTAAGTAATTTGAAGAGCGATTAGAGTGTTATTAAGTATCCTTATTTTTTAATTAACATAATTTAAATAGGTTAATGTAAACAGAACACCCCTGCGGGTGAGGAATGGTTTGGCTGTATGCGGATATTGTAAGCATGTCGAAAGTGAACGGACTTGTGTGGAGAGTCCCTCGCCGTCTCCGCAAGTGTGTACACGGGTACGCATGAGGACCCGCTTGCAACCCTCCGGTCCTTTGTTGCCCTGCTCGAAGATGAGTTAAATTGAACTACAGAGTTGGCCAGGTACTTAGACATTTGAAATTACAACTTCTTGTCTGTTGATCTCTCAGAGTGTTTTTCCTCAACACGCATCAGCTTTCTATGTTATTACGCTGTACGCAAACAGTTGTAAACATTTAACAAGCAAGTTAAAGATCATAAACCTCGTAAATAATTAGAGCTCGATGGCTGTTTTTGTAGCTTTATAACATATTTGGATCCTAGTGTAGTAAAACGCTGTTTTGTTACAGGTAGGCCTAAATATGTGTTAAAATAAAGTTTTCCCTAACTGTTCTGTTGGCGAGTGGGCCATAGTCATTAGCATGACACATTACTGTTTTTACACAGCCTATATATGCTTGTCATTTAGTTTCATCCTTACAATAATCTTAATCGCTTTTGTTGTGATAGAAATATTTGTAACAGAATGCGTGATATCATTTCAATGCATTTTTCACCAACACACTTTACACCATCTAAATTACTTCACCCACTACATTCCTCATGTCAGTAGCCGCATCTCGTAAGTTTTACTTTGTTGTTTGTCATGTAGGCTACTTTATGATAATTGCTTACGTAGATCGCACGACATATATGGAGGATTCTGCCGTCTGCGTAAAATGGGATTCTGCCGTCTGCGTAAAACCAGCGCATGATCAATGCCTCTCCATGGACTAGCCTACAATGATAAACGAAGCGAAGGGAGGCTGATGAAGAGATCACTCGCTTTGTTACTCTAGCAGACTCGGCTAGACGGGGACAAAAGCCTCCCCTGTCCTCCAGGCTCCTGTCCTGTTATTGGGATGGACGGAAAACTTTGTTCAAGTGCCTCACAACTGCCCGTGCCCGCCCCTCTCCCCCTACAGTGCCTCTCTTTTCTTCGACAGTGCGTGTTCGCGTTCCTTTGTTTATATACAATTTAACAGGAGCAGTGTGCTCGGGGCTGTGGCGTTATTAAGTGTTTATTTCACTCCAGGAATTAGTTTCAGGGAGAATAGGCTACTTTCAGCGCGTGCGAGCGTGCGTTTCGGCACAGCGCTTGTTCGCAGAGCGGAAACCATTGTAAGCGGCCTCGAGGCTGGTGTGGTCGCTTTATCTCATCATATTGACATACACTTGCACGTGCACGCCGCAAGTTTGTTTTTTTTGCAGAGTTTGTGGCATTACTCGATTAAAAATGGGAGAGTCCACGCACGCTCTTGCACGTATACGTTACAAAACACACGCGTAGGCTGCTCTCTCTCTGTCTCCCTCTCTCTCTCTCACTCACACACACACACACACAACATACAGGCATGCACAGTACTTAACCCTAAAGTTGACTTTGACCTTATAATCTGTCTTGTGTCTCATGTGGCTGTTCAAGTTTTTGTGAATTTGTGGTTTCATTCACAGGACTGGTTAGCTATGGCTGCCCTGTGTGTGTGTGTGTGTGTGTGTGTGTGTATTCCAATTCCAGAGTTAATTGACAAGGGTAGAGAAGCCTTTAATTGGCATTTCTACCACAGCAACAAAGCAATAGGCCTCATGGTCAGACAGAGAAAGATGGCAGACCTGTTGACATCGTATAGTGTGTGTGTGTTTGTGTGTGAGCGTGTGCAGACAGAGAGATTGGCTTGTCTGGTTCACAGTACAACTTTTGCTATATCTTTGTTTTTGTGATATGAAACTAGCTTTGCTTTGGTTAATGTTATCTGTGCAGACATTACCTGGAAGGTTTTGCTTCATAACCTGAACATTACTGGGAAAGTCTCACAGAATATGTGAAAAATAGTGGCCTGGACTCACTCTCTCTAGGTATACTGTGTTTTGTGGAAAACAAAAGGACTACCCAGAGGAAGCAGGCAGCGGCTCGTCAAGCTTGTGTGAGTGTGTGTGTGTGTGTGTCTGATTCTGTGCATGGGTGCACGTGTGTGTGCTCTGGCCTGTGCCGTCTGTGGTATCATATTACACATAGTGTGTGTGTGTGTGTGTGTGTGTGTGTGTGTGTGTGTGTATGTGTGTGTGTGTGTGTGTGTGCGAAGGAGAGTGTTTGACACAGAGAGAGACATATAACTCATAATTAGGTTGGTAGTTTGAGTGTGTCTGCCAATACAGCTTAAGTGCACTTAGTGTATGTGTGAGTGTGTGGGTGTGTGTGTGAGAGAGAGAGAGAGAGTGTGTATGCGTGTAAGTGTGCACATATGGATGCATCAATAGCAAATGTGAATGTAATAGCCATGCAGTATTTGAGCCCTGTTTCACACTCTTGGTTGATATCTGTTCTCATTAGTCATAGACTGCTGTGAGCAGAGCGCCATTTTACCTCCAGTCTTTACCCCTTCACGGTATCTCATCAGACTTTTCAGTGTTGCAGGCAGGCAGGCTTCGCGGTTCTGTCGTAGTTCACTGAGTTCTGCTACCTTTGACATGCACTCGCATAGGAAGGTCATCCAAGGCCCTTGGCTGTGGGTGCAGTGCTCAGGGGAAGAGGGCTGCATGGCAGCTCCTCGGGGGTGTCTCGGCCGCGTTAACCTGAGCTGGCCGCTGGGTGAGTGGCCAAGCGATTTGAGATGTGTCTGGATTCAATTCAATTTCAATTGAATGTGTCTGGATGTCTCATGAATGTTGATTGGCGCACTTGGGAGCGGCCTGTGTGTGTGTGTGTGTGTACCAACAGGCCCAGAGTAAGCTGTGTGTGTGTGTGTACCTACAGGCGCAGATTAAACTTTGTGTGTGCGTGCGAAAGAGGTCCTTTTCTCTCAGTCTCAATGGCATGGGGGTCATTGAAGACGACTGGGAGGTTTTCAAGCCAAGCCTCTCAGATTTGCTACCCTAATTTGCAAGGCTTTTGTGTCTGTGTCTGTGTGTGTGTGTGTGTGTGTGTGTGGTGTGTGTGTGTGTGTGTGTGCGTGTGTGTGTGTGTGCGCGTGTGTGCGTGTGCGTGTGTGTGCGTGTGTGTGTGCGTGCGCGTGTTGGAGAAAGAGCAAGAGAGCAGGAGGATGTGTCTCAGAGAAGCTGTGTGTGTTTATGTGTAGTGGGGGTGGGGAGTGGGAGCGGGGGGCCAGCAGATAGAATGGGCCTGTTAGCCATGCCTGTCTTTGTGTGTCTGAACACACAATTCATTTTAATGGCCATCTATTCTTCTGTTGGAGCCTGCAGTCATAACCACCACATTCTGTGTGCTGCATTTTAAATACTGGGCCTGTTTCAGTAAGACGTGTGTGTGTGTGTGCTTGCATATGTGTGTGTCTGAGAGTGTGTGTGTGTGTGTGAATGTGCATGCATGTGTCCGAGTGTGTGTGTGTGTGTGTGTGTGTGTGTGTGTAGACAGGCTCACCCTCACTTGTGATTCTCTTGTCTGGACACTAGCAGATTAAAAGCAGGTGCTATCAGACATGGACATACATTTGCACACACATTACATAAGACAAACACACCAATACTTAAGGGTGAAAAACAATGAAGCTAGTTAGTCAGATAACTAATGACTAATGAATCCCTCCTGTCCCATTCCATGTCCACCTCTTTGGTCAGGGACTGGAGAGAAGGCTCTAGACACAGAAGTGACCTCATGGTTTGTTTTTTGTTAACATCATAAGACTCTTGTTATGAACGACAATGGGGGTATTATTATGCTCATTTTCCAATACCACAGAGACGTCCGTGCGCGCACACACACACACACACACACACACACACGGACTCACTTACTCATACTCAAAACCACACATGCACATACACTGTTAGAGACATTCATGATGGCCTTAACATCCTATATAGGAGCGGAATGGAAAGTTCTCGAAGGGAGGTAATGTGATGTAGGCCGGGTATTAGCGGATCAGGGCAACAGCATCGAAACTCTGGTGAATCACACAGCAGATATGCATGGCTTTGTCTGACAGCTGAGTGTGTGTGTGTGTGTGTGTGTGTGTGTGTGTGTGTGTGTGTGTGTGTGTGTTCACGCGTGCTTGCATGTATATGAGTGTGTTGTTAACATCGTACAAACCGCAGCAATCTCTGTAGTCATATCAAAGCATCTGTTGAACAACGTACACAGTGTAGAAGGTAAACTCTCAGTGGACTTATGTATTGTGGAGACATGCTGATGCATTATTTATGAGGAGAAGTAGATCCCCATGCCAGGCTGGAGGCTCCTTACTCTTACCTGGCTCCAGGCCAGACGCAGGAGCCCAGACCTGACACACGACCACACCAACACAGGCGCCTGTACAGTCACACAATTCACACCCTTATTCACGCACACACATGCACACACACATACACGCACATACACACACACACACACACACACACATACACACTGTGTAGAAAAGGTTTCATTTAGCTGTAGTTATCTTTCTGATTTGAAATCCTAACCTCTCTCTCTTTCTCTTTCACTCACACACACTCTCACTCACACACACATACACCCACACTATATGCAGTCTGCCTCTATAGGTACACTAGGAGGAATGTGTGTGTGTGTGCGTGTGTGTGTGTGGAGGGGGGGGTATCTTCTTAAGAGATGGAGATTCCTGAAAGGCACTCAGCTCTAACCACAAAACCACCCAGCGACTTGAGCAATGCTTTCAGCTTCAAACAGCAGTACATGTTTGTAGGATTCACCGTTTGTAGGATTCAGGTGTGTGTGTATGAAAGAGAAAGAGAGAGAGAGAGTGTGTGTGTGTGTGTGTGTGTGCGAGCACACATGTCTGTTAGTGCGTGTTGATTTGCATGTTTATGATGTTGTTATGACTAGCTTACAACCAACAGATTAACAGGTGCTCTTAACTTTGAATTATTTGAAGTAAAACATTCTTTAGGGGAAAATTCCTGTGGCTACAGCCATTAAAGAAATGCCCTTCAGTATCGAGCAAGCGAACACAAAAATGCAGACTTCTTTTCTCTCCCTCTCTCTCTCCCTCCCCCATCCCCCCTCTCTCTCTTTCTCTCTCAGTAGGCTGCTTTCCTCAGAAGTTGTTCAATCATGATATTCTTTAGCAGTTGGCAGTGTGCTGGGTGGCACAGGGGATTATGGGAGCTGATTGCTCTCCTACTCTTGACTTTTATTCTTTTGAGTTTGTGCCCCCCCCCCCCCTTGTTTAGCTACTTCTGTTGAGTGTGTGTGTGTGTGTGTGTGTGTGTGTGTGTGTGTGTGTGTGTGTGTGTGTGTCACGCATACACACACACACATCACACAATGTCGTGACACCACGCAAATTCTTCCCAGGTGCTTTGTAACCAAACCCAAATGGTGAGAGACACCCAATACCAGGCAGCACCTGAAAAGGCACCATTTAGCGCATGACAATTCCAGCCAGTCTGAGTGCCATACCTGTTCAGCCCTGCCCGTCTAAATAGCCAGAGCCTACAGCAGCGACAGGCAAGGCGAGATGTTCCAACGCAATACCATCAGCTGGAATGTCTTATCACTGTGCTACGTGATGGGTGATATAACTAATCTCAGTGCACCTATAGCCAACTGCTCACTGCTGTTTACTAGTTGTATTGCCAATGTCAAATGGGTGTGTTTGTTGCTGAAGCAGTATATATGGAATTAGAAAGATATTGAAATTGTGTGTGTGTGTGTGTGTGTGTGTGTGTGTGTGTGTGTGAGTGCCCCATAGTGAGCTAAACTGGGTGCTAGATTAGCAGCAAACCTGCGGTGAACTTGAGGCGGTGGACACACTCCGTGTTAGCGGTGTGTATTGTGTGTCTTGTTGGATGGTGTGTTAGCAGTGTGTGTCTTGTTGGATAGTGTGTTAGCAGTGTATTAGCAGTGTGTGTCTTGTTGGATAGTGTGTTAGCAGTGTATTAGCAGTGTGTGTCTTGTTGGATAGTGTGTTAGCAGTGTGTGCCTTGTTGGATAGTGTGTTAGCAGTGTATTAGCAGTGTGTGTCTTGTTGGATAGTGTGTTAGCAGTGTATTAGCAGTGTGTGTCTTGTTGGATAGTGTGTTAGCAGTGTGTGTCTTGTTGGATAGTGTATTAGCAGTGTGTGTCTTGTTGGATAGTGTGTTAGCGGTGTGTGTCTTGTTGGATAGTGTGTTAGCGGTATGTTAGCAATGTGTGTCTTGTTGGATAGTGTGTTAGCGGTGTGTCTTGTTGGATAGTGTGTAAGCGGTGTGTTATGGTAGGTTTCCACACAGTGAAACACGTTTGATGACTGCAGTGTCTAGCCAGTGGTGGCAAGTGAGCTAATTAGGCTATCAGCTAGTTCAAAAGTTTAAGTACTTAATGAAGATATACTGGGGTTTTTATACCTCGACTAAGTTGATGTTGCCTATAAACAACAATTCAAGTTCATAGAAATAACAAGGTCAATAAGACATAATATATTTCATACCTGTGTTGCAGCATGTAGCCTAGCTGCCTGGTCAGGCTTACAATGAAATGCAATGTCTGGAAATGCTAGCAGTTGGCCTGTCGGCTATCTGAAAAGTTTGAGTGTTTAAACTAACACATACAGTGGTCTATTTAGCGGTGTATGTGCACTGACTAAGTTCGTGTGGCATATAAACTACAATTCGTGTTGATACAGGTAGTCTCCGTGGCTCCGCCATCTTGGTCAGACTTTTTTGTAAATCCCGCATCCAAGCATAACACCTGGGGCCTCAACACCTGGGGCCTCATGTACAAAGACTTGCGTGGATTTCATACTAAAACATTGCGTAAGTGCAAACCTGAAAAGTAGCGTACGCACAAAAAAATCCTAATGTATGAAACTGTGCGTACGCAGCATTCCACGCAGCCTTTCTTTGTACATCCCAATTAACGTGAAATTAAGTGTACATGCACGAGCATTGAAATCATCAAATTAATAAAAAAAAAGTTTATCTCCAGCGAATGCGAGGTAGAAGTGTTTATCAGACGAAATGGCAAGAATCTTACGTCTTTATCATCTGTAATTAATAACAAAAAAACAGTAGGCCTAGTGGCAGAGCGTAGCAGTGGCTAGCTATAGGGTCAGAGACCGTGGCAGAATTATTGGTCAGTCTGCAAGTAGGTGACAGGGTTCGCAAAACTGGGTTTGATGCATTTGAACCATTACAACGCAACTGCATTAATTAAAAAAACATTAAATCAATCGTCTCCAAGTAGGCTACCACGCATCGCGCACTCGAGGTGGAATAAACAAAGTTGATCCAGGCCACATCGCCACAACATTACGATTTCTAGATATATTTGCACACAAGTGTGACAACAATAATGTGAATGCTTACTCGAGGAAAGTCAAAGTATCCTATGCAGTCAATCACACTAAGGAAAATATAGCTTTTATCCGCGCTTATTAGTCAGCCTATCTATTCTATCAATATGTGTAGGCAATAGGTTTCACATTCCCTTTTAATTCGTATCCTCTAATAAGTCTACAGTTGTCATTATAGATAGGTTGTTGGATAAGAATTTGAGCATGTTGCATGTCCATTTAAATAGAAACATAGGCCTACTTTCGAAGTGTTATCATTTTTAATAACCCACGTTTCACAATATACTGTGCAAATAAAGGCCTAGACTCGCGATCAACTATGTTGTTGCGCTGCATTGCCTCTAAGTGTCGCCAACTGACGATACACATTGGAAATGTGCGTACGCCAGACATGAAGTTTGCGTGGAGGACCGCCCATTCTCACGTTCAAGTCAGTCTTCCGTACATCCGGACGTGAGCGTGAGAAGTGGCGTACGCAGCATTTCTGTGCGTACGCAAGCTTTGTACATGAGGCCCCTGGACCTGATTGGTTCTCGAATGGTCCTCATTTGAATAAAGTTAAACTTTCGTCAACTTTGTTTCGCTTGCCTCTGCGATTCGCTCTCATTTCTCCCAACCAGGGCGAATTTCGTCTTCATTCAACCTCAATAAAGAGTGAAGCACTTCGGAGTGTGTTTTTCTGTTTATCATCGTAGTTCTTTTTTCGCAGCCAGAAAAAACAGTTTACTCTGGAGTTGAGCGCACCTGCATTGCCTGAACCATACATACACATACACATACATACATACACAACACATACACAACTGTCTTGTTGGATAGTGTCGAAGCGGCGTGTTAGCGGTGTGTGCTGCTGTGTGTCTTGTTGGATAGTGTGTTGGCGGTGTTAGCGGTCTGTGTCTTCTTGGATAGTGTGTTAGTGGTGTGTCTTGTTGGATAGTGTGCTAGTGGTGTGTTAGTGGTGTGTCTTTTTGGATAGTGTGTTAGTGGTGTGTTAGTGGTGTGTCTTGTTGGATAGTGTGCTAGTGGTGTGTTAGTGGTGTGTCTTTTTGGATAGTGTGTTAGTGGTGTCTTGTTGGATAGTGTGTTAGCGGTGTGTCTTGTTGGATAGTGTGGTAGTGGTGTGTTAGTGGTGTGTCTTGTTGGATAGTGTGTTAGCGGTGTGTGTTGCTGTGTGTCTTGTTGGATAGTGTGTTAGCGGTGTGTCTCGTTGTGTTTGGATTCTCATTAATCTCATTATGGTTTTGGTTCCTCCTCGAGTCTCTTTGTGTGGTTGTCCTCTTCTGTTGTGTGTGCAGTTCCAGTTTGTTTATGGAGGAAGGAAAGGTTGTTCCAATGGAATAAGCACATGAGTATGAGGTGTGTGTGTGTGTGTGTGTGTGTGTGTGTGTGTGTGTGTGTGCTTCAATGATTAACATCAGCGTTTTTTGCTATCTGTTCATTTTCCTGAGCCTGTGCCATTAGCACGCACGCACACACACACAGACATACACAGACACAAACACACACACACACACAGTCTCAGAGCCTGTTCTTTAGCTGTGCTCTGACTAAAGTCCATGTCTGGCCCTGGTCTGTTCCTGGCACACACACACACACACACAGTCTCAGAGCCTGTTCTTTAGCTGTGCTCTGACTAAAGTCCATGTCTGGCCCTGGTCTGTTCCGGGCACACACACACACACACACACACAGTCTCAAAGCCTGTTCTTTAGCTGTGCTCTGACTAAAGTCCATGTCTGGCCCTGGTCTGTTCCGGACACACACACACACACACACACACACACACACACACACACACACACACACACACACACACACACACACACACACACACACACACTCACTCACCTCCTTCTGTCATCTCACTCCACTTCTGATCTGGATCTTACCCCAAGGGGACCTTTTCTCTTTTTAATTAATGTGTGTGAGAACGAAAAAGAGGAAGAGAGAGGGTGTGTGTGTGTGTGTCTGAGAGAGAATGAGTGAAAGAGAAAGAGATGATATGTGTGCGAGTGTTCTTATTCGTGCTTTCCGTGTGGGTGTGTGTGTGTGTTTGTGTGAGTGAGTGAGTAAAAGACAGAGAGATGCTGTGTGTGACTGTGTGTGGGTGCATGCGTGTGTGTGTGTGTGTGTGTGTATGACTGTCGGTTCTGTAGCTCTGGTTGGGCCACTGGCTGACAGACTGACTTGTGTGTATTTATGGAGAGGATTAACCTGTCTGTGGTGCTGTGGAGTAATCCAGCTTTGCCCCGCGCTGGGTGCTCTGTACTCTGTGCAGCTCCGCTCAGCTAGCGTTTCCGCTAGAATGGTTATAGCAGCTGTGGGTTCCTTTGAAGCTCTTTCACATTACCCCCTGGCCAACACCACGGGGCTGATGTGTACCGAGCTGGTAGAAGGTCACGCACGCGCTCACACACATGCACACATGCACACACACACACACACACACACACACACACACACACACAGAGGCACAAGTAGGCTCATGCCTCTAGTCTACTGTTCATCCACGCCCAGATCTTCTGGTTTTAGGTGGTGCCGTGTGAATAGATTGTTAGGCACACTTTTGGGTGTGTGTGTGCATATGAATGAATGTGCATTGGTCTAGAAGTATTTGCCATTATATGTGCCTTGGGCTGTTTTCAACTCGACCACACTGTTTGTAAACTCTAAACTAATGTGGTTTCTCTCTCTGTTTGTGTGTGTGTGTGTGTGTGTGTGTGTGTGTGTGTGTGTGTGTGTGTGTGGTCTATGCAGGGACTGGAGGCTGTGTCACACACACACTCCTGAGGCCTTTCCCTCAAAGAACGCCAACACCTCTATCCTCACCCAACATGGCCGCCCCAGGACCCCTTCCTCTCATGCACAGCGACGTTCAGGAACACTCAGACGTGTTACCATGGTGATCCTCTACTCCAAAACACTGGAAATAAAGAAGGGCGTGGACAATGTAAGCTCAAACACAGACACAGACACACTCACAGTCAGTCACAGTATGGCCATTATACATGGTTAGATATACGAGTCATTGCTAAAGCATTTGTCAACTCTGCAGACTGTTGTAGACTCACATATAGGTCACTCTATGACATTTGCAGATTACTAAACAGTCCTCCTTACATTACAGTTAGATATTTATTGTCATTATTCTGTCAATTAATTAATTAAGTGTAAGCTGAACAGATACGTGTTTAGACCCCTCTTGAAAGACCAAAAACAGGACAACTCAAAAATATATGAAGATGAACACATTTAAAAGCTGTCAGATGCCATTAGCTCAGTGCGTTTAGTGCGGGCCTGCATCTTAACTGTAAACAGGCAAACACACTCTCAAGCATGATAATTCCAGTGATTTAAGTATGTTTTTACACTTTGGAGTGTGTTTTTCTGTTTATCATCGTAGTACTTCTTTCGCAGCCAAAAAAAAAAACGGTTTACTCTGGAGTTGAGCGCACCTGCTTTGCCTGAACTCACATAATCCGATGGTGACAGTCAGTCATGCAAGGTCAGGTGGAGTTCTGTTAATGCAGTTAGTTGAACTCAGCTGTCAGCAAAGGTAATGTGCATGACACTGACTGTTAACACTTAAAGTGTAGACCAAGTCAGGCATGAAAGGTAACTAACCACTATGGAATTATTGCTGCCGGCATTAAGTGTTCAACAGGAGAGACATGCATCCTGATTAAATGGTTCTGGGAATCAAATGGTTGTGTGTGTGTGTGTGTGTGTGTGTGTGTCTTTGCAGCATGAGCCCAGCACCATGAGCAAAGGGACCGCACTCTTCTCCTGCAGCTCAGTGGGTGAGTCTCACACACACACACACACACACACACACACACACACACACACACGCCATCTCTCTTTTACTACCTGTTTTCTAAGTTCTCTGAGCCAGTCTAGTGCAGGCTATAGAAAGTGTATTGCATTATATTCACATCCTCCTACCCCTCTCCTCTCCACCCTCCCCCTGACGGCTACCGTCCCTGACACACCCTCTGTCATGTCACCTGTCCCCTGCTGTGCTGTGCCATGCCGTGCTGTGCCAGTCACCCCCAAGGCACGCGAACAAGCCTCTCTTGTTTCGCTGGGAGGTGTAGGGAACGGTCTAATTCCTCCCAGAGTGTTTTGTTTTCGCCTGGTGTATTGTTTCTGTGCGTTTTGGAGAATTCCGTTAAAATGTCAACGTGTGGGCCTCTCCTCCGTGCACTCCAAAAAGGATAGTGTGCCGCTACACACCCACACGGGTGTGGACAGACCACTTGGCTTATGGACAAGACCCCCCAGAGATGTCGACAATGCTTGCTGGGCACCTACTGGGTGTCCTATCAAAAGGCCCCTTTTTTAGGCTGCGGACAAGCATCCTTGTGCCTGCATGCACTCGGAGCCGACAGACACTCTCTCTCGTGCGCGTGCATGCACGGAGCCGACAGACACTCTCTCTCGCGCGCGCGTGCATGCACTTAGAGCCGACAGACACACACTCTCACGCGCGCGTGTGCATGCATTTAGAGCCGACAGACACACTCTTGCGCGCGCGCGTGCATGCACTTGGAGCCGACAGACACTCTAGGCCTTGCTGTGCGCTGTGCCCTGTGTGCTGTGGGCCTCCTTGTTCTGGAGGGGATGTGGAGAGGACACTGTGGCCTCAGTTGTACTGCACTGAAGGCCTCTGTTGGACGAGCAGAGGAGGACTAGTGACTGTCAGATTACTCTCTCTCTTTCTCTCTCTCTCTTTTCCCCTCACTCCCTCTCTGTCTCTTCCTCTCTCCCTCTCTCTAGTGAGTGTGTATTTGTGCATGTTAATGAATGGTTTATGACTGTGTCAGTGTGTGTGTTTCAGTGTATATGTGTGTGTGTGTTATGGTGTGTGCTTGTCGGTATGTCTGTTTGTGATCATTTGAATCTGTGTGTGCATGTGGCAGTAGTAGTTATTGTGTATGACCATGTGTGTGTTTGTGTATGTATTTACATGTGTGTAGATGTGGTTCATGTACACATTTGTGTGTTTATGATCGCTCATGTGTGTATTGGTGAGAGAGGGTTGGCTGGCACAAGTGTGGACTTGTGGGCTATGTATGTGTGGATGTGTGTATGTGTGTATGTGTGGACTTGTGGGCTATGTATGAGTGCATGTGTCTTTTGTGGCTTGTGTGTGTGTATCAGAAGCAGACTACTAGTTAGCATGTGTGGTTTCTGTGTTCATGACTAATTATAGTATTATATAATTAGTATATAATATATATATTATAGTATGTCGTGTGTGTGTGTGTGTGTGTGTGTGTGTGTGTGTGTTTGCCCTTGTCTGATACATATATCAGAAAGAGTCCATTGGTTGGCATGTGTATGTGCTGTAGGTATTTGTTAATTACTCGTAATTGTGTGTGTGTGAGATTGTATTGTTTATTAATGACTGCTTGTATGTGTGTGTGTGTGTGTGTTTGTGTTTGTGTCTTTGCCCTTGTCTGATACATATATCAGAAAGAGTCCATTGGTTGCCATGTGTATGTGCTGTAGGTATTTGTTAATTACTCGTAATTGTGTGTGTGTGAGATTGTATTGTTTATTAATGACTGCTTGTATGTGTGTGTGTGTGTGTGTGTGTGTGTGTGTGTGTGTCTCTCTCTCTCTCTCTCTCTCTCTCTCTCTCTCTCTCTCTCTCTCTCTCTCCGTGTGTGTGTGTGTGTGTGTGTGTGTGTGTGTGTGTGTGTGTGTATCAGAGGGAGAGCGTTGGCTGGCCCTGGCAGGCGGCTGTGTCCAGCCTGAGAGTGTCCACCAGGAGGGAGGATTATGGGAGGCTCTGCCCGCTCCCCCCCAGCCTGCAGTCCGCACGGCCGCCAGCGCGCTCACACACCTCATCCAGGACCTGAGCCTGGACGAGGCCCGTGCCTCGGGCCTCCCACACATACACACACACGGCCACACACACAGCAACGCGGCAGCGCCGCCCTCCAAGCGCCAATGCCGCTCGCTGTCCTCCGATGAGCTGATGTGGGGGAGTGGAGTGGGACCGGGCAGCCGCTCATCCTTCTCGTTGTCGTCGTCGTCTCCGTGGCGACCGCAGGGCTCGCGTGTCTGGTCGTGGGTGGAGAAGCGGCGCTGGCACAGCGGGCCGCCCATGCAGCGGAGCTCTAGCGTCAGCCTGCCCTCGCGCGCACACACACACGCACACACACACACACACCACCACCACCACTCCCACGGCCGCTCTGCCACACTCCCACTGGACCTGCAGCCCATGGCCACCACGCCGCTGCTGCTGCCGCTCTGCCACACGGACGCGGACGCTGCCGGCGCCGGACCGCAGCTGGGGACCGAGGCCAGGGCCGAAAGGGGTCAGGGGCCGTTGCCACGGAGCCGCTCGCAGCCCTGCGTGCTGAGCGAGAAGAAGGTGGCGGGGATGAAGAGGAGGCGAGCGGACGAGCACAGCAGCCAGGAGGCCAGACCCTCACTGGACCTGGCCAAAATGACCCAGGTACAAACACACACACACACACACACACACACACACACACACACACACACACACACACACACACACACACACACACACAGCACAGCACATACACAGTCTTCAGATGACTAGACAGGCCTTTTGAATATGAGAGGAACTGGAAGATTTACAGTGGTGTGAAAAAGCGTTTGCCCCCTTCATGATTTCTATTTTTTTGCATGTTTGTCACACTTGCATGCGTGTCTTGCACACATGTTTCAGATCATCAGAACAAACAACTTAAATATGATTCAAAGATAACACAAGTAAACACAAAATGTAGTTTTTAGATGAAGGTTGTTATTACAGTTTTTTCTGATTGCTTAAGCACATTTTTTGTAACTATGGCTTTTTTTGCAAAACTCTGCACACAAATAGGAAAACCTTTCACCCAATCAGCAAAACATTGTAGTTCTCTTACAAAAGCTAACACACCCTGCTGAACTCACCTTCGTAAATATGGTGTTTTCGTATCAAACAGTAAACACAAGCCATCACAATAGTAAGCACACAATGTGCCAACTACACACTGATGGTATGAATAAAAAAAACATCTGGCTTTTGCTTTCTCTGTGCACAAGGTAGACTATGTCAGGTGTTGAGGTCATACTTTTTGTCATAGATCTGTAAACATACAGGGATCCAAACATCAAGTATTGGTGTTTTGGTGTCAAAACACAAAATAGCAATTTCACTGAGACAAAACAAATCAGTCTACATCGGGTCGTCTCTCTCAAAATTTCGTAGACTGATTTTTTTGCCTGTAAAGGGCTATTTCTTTCTCTTCTTACCCTTCCTCTTCCCCCACCTCATCCTCCTCTTGCTCCTCCTTGTCCTTATCCTCTAACTTCACCTCCTTGTCCTTGTCATCCTCTCCCTCTCACTACTTCACCTCCGCGTCCTCTTCCTCCTACTTCTTCACCTCCACATCCTATTCTTCAGCCTCCTCTAATTCTTACTCTTCTCACTCTTCCTGCTCCCTCCATTGTACCCATTGTACATTACCTGTGGCTTATTTATAGTGCCTAGGCTGATTGCAAAGTGAATTATCTAAAACAGTTTTCACGTGAAAAAGTGTGCCAGAGAGTTGGCAAAATAGTGTAAATACAGTAATAGCCATACATTTGTATAGATTTGCTAGGAGTGTGTTAATCATTTGGAAATTGAGTGAAAGCATGAGTTGTGTTTACAGTTCCGCAAAAATAGTGCTGTGCAGTGAATTGTGCCTACAGTTGTGCAAAGTGTGTGTTACAAAATTGCAAACTGAGTGCAAAGCAGTGTTTGTGCTTTTAGTTTTGTGAACTCAGTGAGTGGTTTTGCTATAAGTATTAATAGTTTTAGAAATTGTGCTATAAGAATCACGGTTGTGTTTAAGCATTCAGAAAAAACTGTAATAAGGGAAAACAAAATCCAATGATCATACACCACTATAGGTGTGTGTTCATTTTTGTCTTTCATTCTAACTTGACCTCCTTATTTCTCTCTTGCTGTCGTTCTTTTTTCCTCTGTGGATGTGTCTGAATGTGTGGTTTGTCTCCCTTGCCTTGGAGTCTGTCCATGACCATGTGTCTGCTTCTCTGCTCTTTGAAGACCTGAGTCCTGAGACCAGAGCACCCGGTAGCCTTGAGCAGTCTGTGTTTGTTTGTGACTGTTTTCATGGAAGATCAGGAAAGCCAGGTCAGAGGGGTTTCAGAAAGGCTTGGTTCTCTCCACAAACGTATGTTTCCAGAATCTCACACTGGAATGTGCGTGTGTGTGTGTGTGTGCGTGTGCGTGTGTGCGTGTGAGACAGAGAGAGATAGAGAGAGATAGAGAGAGAGGGAGAGTGGTGTTGAAGGGAAGGATGGAATGCACAGGCAGCTGGCTGGAGAGGGAGAAAGCGATGGGCTGATCAGGGTTGGGAGGATTGTGTTGACACAGCGCTGCCACAGATACGCTGAATGTGGAAACTTGAGGCCACTCACAACCTGTAGAGAGAGAAAGAGAGAGAGAGAGAGAGAGAAAGAGAGAAAGAATGAGTGGGAGTGATAGAGGGGTTTCCTATGCTGACTGTGTTTTTATGAAACGAGAAGCAGAGAGAGAGAGAAAAAATCAGTCAGAGTCAGTGAGTGAGTTTGAAACTGGGAGGCAGAGCTAGCAAGATTTCGGAGATATTTGTGGATTTCCGATGTTGGAATTCTAAGGATTCGTCAGCTGTTCAGCCACTGAATTTGTGTAGATCAGGAATTTGGCATATGTGTGACATGCGTGTGTTCGTGTGTGTCTGTGTGTGTGTGCGTGTGTGTGTGTGCGTGTGTGTGTGTGTGTGTGTGTGTGTGTGCTTGTCTGACAGCGAGAATAAAATTGCAGGGTAAAGTCAGTATTTATTTGTCCATAAATCTTGCAAGGTGGCAGATCACTGGCACTGTCTGGACTCCTAGGCTATTAATACAAACTCACTGGCAAAAGTTCAAGGTTATAAACCTATTACACACACACACACACACATGACAGATAAACACAAACATGTACACACTTGACACCCTTCATTCCAGGAATGGAAAGCATGGTGATCATAGCTGAACATCACTTAGTGATGGGAGTGTGAGAATAGTTAGATGGGTTAGATGGTTTGTGTGTGTGTGTGTTTGTGTGTGTGTGTGTGTGTGTCAGGGGTGGACGGGTGGGTGGGATTGTTTTCGGGGGGGTCCAGCGCAAACTGGGGATTTCCAGATGAAGGGTCCACGCCTCCCATGATGGAATGTTATCCAATCTGGGAAAGCTTCCTCTTCTGGACTACCCTTCCTCCACCACACACACACACACACACACGCACACACACACAAACACTCTGTCAGACAAGGACGGGGACAAGTGTTGTGTGTGGTTTAGTGTGCATGCAGTTTGCACATGAAAGATGCCACAGTGGTTATGTTAGGCGTGGCCGCTGGTGCAAGCTAACAGAAAGGCTCAAACACACACACACACACACACACACACACACACACACACACACAAAACTGCAGAATTGGTCTCACTACTACAGAGAACCAGGAAGTGTGTAGGTTGGTGTGTGGGCTGGGTGTAAACCTGGCTGTTCGTGTCTGGTGAACATTGTTATGTCAGTAGTTACACGCAGACCAGATCCACTTGCAGGCCATTAAAGTCCATCCAAGCAGACACGCTTCATGAGTCCCCCCACCTCACTAATTACTAGCAGGGATTTCCCCTCAAGAGCAGTTGAAGTTGTGTGATTACTAGGTGGTGTTGCCTTACAGTGGGATTGTATAAAATAGAGTAAATTACAGATATTTAGCAGATGCTTGCTACGGACATGCAACGGCAGGAAATGTTTGACACATAGAATTAGAAAGAAATAGCTCAAACTTATTGATACGTAGCTTAGCTTGTTGCTAATTGCTGTCTCTATTGTCAATTTGTGTTCACAGAAACAGCACTTCCACAGTTTGAGCTGCCCGAGGTTCTCATTCTTTGAGACTTGTCACTCACCTGTTGACCCGCCCCCTTCCATCATTCCCAGTCACTCAGAGACCACGCGCACCTGCCCGTCTGGCTTAGGGGCTGGATTTGGGCGGGGCTTGCACCAGAGAGGCGGTGATGGGGATGGGGATTCGTCCAATGAGGAAGAAGACACCGACTCGGCCTGTAGCGTGGGCTCAAGGTGTGACACCCCTAACAGGGGCGAGGAAGAGGAGGATGAGGAAGAAGATGAGGAGCATGGAACATTCTGGAAAGGCAGCAGCAGGGCGGAGGAGAAAGACGCATTGTGTGAGTTGGATGGAGAGCTGGATATCGAACAGATTGAGAGGAACTGAGCATGTTGATCTTTAAGAAAGTAACAAAACAAAAAAAACAAAAAAAACTTGGGATGGATACAGCAAGTCGTACTGCTCTGGTGGCGGACTTTGGAATGTGAGAATGCAAACCTGGAATGCTCTGTGGACTGGACTTCCAATTCTATCTCCTCCTCTGTTCTGTTGTGACTGTGTCTTTTCTTACGGAGAGCTTCTGGCTCCTGAAAGAATGATGGATAAAGGAATAATAAAATGTTTC
The DNA here is from genome assembly GCF_018492685.1 of Alosa sapidissima. NCBI lineage: Eukaryota > Metazoa > Chordata > Actinopteri > Clupeiformes > Clupeidae > Alosa > Alosa sapidissima. The sequence goes on along the minus strand of NC_055972.1, from coordinate 30,027,269 downwards.
CTTCCTGGAATTCTCGTTTCCATTCATCCTCATGTTCTTCTCTATCCATCCATCTTTTTCTGAAAATCTGATTTTAGAACTTATGCATACAAATAACAAGACAGTTGGACTGATTCTCCCTGAGTATTGGGGTTTCATGAAGACCTGGATGGGAGCGGGGAACTGTGTGGACTGAAGTGAATGCTAGTTGTTTATTTAGTAAGGTTCTTATTTAAATGAACCGCTCTGATTGCTACCTTGTCTTTGAGGTCGTTGGGACTGATGGCAAAACCTTCACAAACTATCTGTTAATCAAAAGGTTCCTCTGGATTGTGTTGGTGTATAATTCAGTTGTGTGTGTGTGTGTGTGTGTGTGTGTGTGTGTGTGTGTGTTTGTAAATCCACACAAATGAAAGTGCTGTTCATTTTGGTCTTGTTTGCAAGCAGCTCTACAAACTGAAGCCTACTGCTTGAGAATGTAAGCACTAGTCCCTTGTCTGTTTTTCCCCATGGATGTTGACTTGTATCCAGGCCAGTGGAAAGTTACCGCAGAGGTTAAAAGTTTGCCTGTCTTATGGAGCAATGTACAGATGTAAGCAGGACGTTAGCAAGATGGTGACACAAAACCCTGAGACGCATAGATCTGCATAAGTGTTAAAACTAAATGAAAAGCTTGGAATCTGCTGGGTTTGTGTGTGTAATAGTTGAATGGGAATATTGAAGTTCTTCTTCTTGTCTTAATACTTCATATGAATCACCTTCATTCACAAGATGTATGGCTGAAATTCAAGATGGCTTCCAGCATCAGTTTTAGCAACAGAAGTCTCTGTTCAAAGCTTTTCACTTCATTTACATTTACAAAACGGTGTGAACAGCATATTTTTGTTTTCTTGAATGGTAAGCAAACAAAAACAAACAAAACAAACAAACAAACAAAAAACAAACCTCACAAATGAACACTGAATCTCAGCATTGAAGTGCCTCATAATAGTGACGTATATTTTTCTAATTCTGACTATTTTGTAATCTTTCTCATGTTTGCTTTAGCAGACTAAGCTACGAAGCAGAGACTGTTGTCCTTCTCCCTCTGTAAGGGAACTAGATGGAAAAATAAAAGAGAGAAAAAGTTCAACCCCCGCCTCTGTCCTCTCTGTGTCTCTGCTGGGTTTCCTTGGCTCTGTGCTCCCGAATGCCCCCACTGTTGAAGGATCTGTTTTTGGGAAGCTCCCCCCGAGGCCCCCCTGGACGTCCCTCTGAGCGTTGCATAATCAATGACCAAACGCAGACTCACAACCATTATCTCACGGGTATATCTGTAAGCAGGATTTTAGCGTGTAAGCAAACACAGCTCTCATGACCATGAGATATATGTACCGGTATCTGTGTGTGTGTTTGTGTTTGTGTGTTTCTTTCTTTCTGTGTGTGTGTGTGTGTGTGTGTGTATAAGTAAGAGAGAGAGTGTTGTGTGTCTCTGTGTGTGTGAGTAAAGGTGATAAGGCATCTGGTCCCTGCGGGTTGTTTGTGTGTGTCTCTTGGATGACTTCACTGACATGATGCATGCTGTTTGCCTGTACTTTGTGGACTGATAGGACAGATAGTGGGCTGTATGTTTGGGAGAACACGTCCTGTTGGAATTACTGATTGCCTCCCCACCTCTTCCACCCCTCCTACTACTGTGTGTGTGTGTGTGTGTGTGGTATAGGGCTGATAGAGTGATGTCTGGGAGTACACGTCCTGTTGGCATTACTGATGGCCTCCCCACCTCATTACTGCTACTACTGTCTCTCTCTCTCTCTCTCTCTCTCTCTCTCTCTCTCTCTCTCTCTCTCTGTGTGTGTGTGTCTCAGAGTCACCATATTCTATAGAGCTCAACAAGAAACTGACCCGGCCCGAGCATGAATAGCCATGCTGATCTGACTGAAGTGAGTAAGTGAGTGTTACCATGTCCCTATGTGTGATTGTGATCTCTGTGGTTTTCACCACAGTCGTCCGCTCAGAGTGACAAGTTCTGCTTGGCTTCTCTGAACAAGCCTTCACCCTGCAGAGAATCGCTGAGTTGCTAAAACCATCAGAATTAATGTGTGATTAACAGAACTGTGTGTTGAGTCCACAGGATGTTGTGAGAGTCGCAATCCCCCAGCAGTCGTTTTGTAAATGTTGCATTTCCTGTTACATGCCGTGGAGCTGGTAATGACAGGGCAGTGTGTGCTTGTGTGTTTGTGTGGGTGTGTGTGTGTCTGTGTCTGTGTTAGTGTGTGTGTGTGTGTGTGTGTATGTATGTGGTGCCCCCTCCCCACCCAACGTTGCTGACAAGAGAAGTCTTCATCAGCCAGATGTGGTTACAGCAGTGGTCCCCAAACTACGGCCCACCACCTCATTTTGGGTGGCCCCCCAAAACATATCTGTGGTATATAGCATCTGGCCCGCCCAAGAGTATGACATCGCCAAACTGTAACCTCCGTAATTTCCCCCATTCATTCTCTATGGTGAGTCTTAACAGTACACGTGTAATACTCTTTTTGTCCACTGGTGGTTGTTTTGGCGCTGTTTCGCGTTTACCATTGAAAACGGAATGAAATGTAGGCTTACAAACAATGTAAAGAGGCCTATGCTGACTGCATCAGTGCTCAAAGTATTCTAAAAGTTTATCAATTAATTGTTAATAACTAACTAACTTCTATTCAAGTCATATTTCTGGGACTTCCTGGGATAATTATTTCTATTTTTTATTCACTCGTTCAAATGTTCATCCAAATTCACACTTCACAAAGTTCTCATCAGTTGAGTGAAAGTTAGAATGGTGGTCATTTCAGATGTTTTTGCCAGCACTTCATAAAACTTCATTAAATTATTTGTAGGATATTGCTTGTTCACAACTTGAGCTGTGTATGCAAAGACTCAGAGTTCACACATTTTAGATAAAATATACTTTTGGGACTCCCTGCTAATACTTTTGGGAATGCTAAAGTCTTTTTTATTAGTATTATTTCATTTGAGCTACATTTTACATGGCATGATGGCAATATAAACACAGTTAACAATGGTATTAAATTGCAGTAGCCTATGATTAAATGTTTGTTGTTCACAGCACTAAGGTTTACTAAGATTTAAGGTTACTGATATACTCCGAGTCTCTGGCCCTCTCTTAGAGCCAGGCATAGTGAGCTGGCCCTCGGGAGAAAAAGTTTGGGGACCACTGGGTTACAGCATGTAACCCAGACCCAGAACAACCTGTTCCCCTACGCCTACGCGCATGGTGGTCTTATTTTAAAGACTAGGTGGCTGCGCGCGCGTGTGTGTGCGTGTGTGTGCGTGTGTGTGTGCGTGTGTGTGTGTGTGTGTGTGTGTGAGAGAGAGAGAGTTAGGGTGTTAGTGTGTGGGTGCATGTGTGTGTGTGTTTGTGTGTGTGTGGCACAAGCCCAGTTTAAGAGTGCAGTGCAACATGTGCTTATGTGTTTGCTGGTTGTGATAGTGTATCTGTGCTGAGCCACATGCCATGCCTGTAATTCATCATGACATGCGGGCGCAGCGGGCGAGAGAGGGTGTGTAAAAGCTCATTGTGAAAGCATTCATAATGCCAGTAGCACTTGTGTGGGTGTTTATGAATTTGTTTGAAGTAAGTTTTCCCGTAGTAGGAGGAGAGGGAAAGCTGGTTGAAAGGAGGGAGTTGGTCATGGGTGTGTAATTGATGGTGGTGAACTATCAAAAGGTTGATGGGTATTATCCAGAATCCTCTCACTTTTAAGTTGGAATGTTAATGCCTTTGGTTAAGGTGCAGCGGATTAAGTCTCTTTTTAGTTGTCAATAGCCTACATAACTTAGGCCCCCTCTGGCATAAAATCAAATAGTTCACATTTTTCCCACATCCATTACTGTAGGTGATAATTAGGCCTATGTTACATATCATGAGCGAAATAAAAGGTATACAACATGGCTGAGTATTTCTGGGTTTAGATGGGCAGGGCACCAGCTGATGTTTCAAAATAACCAATCAGAACAGCCCACTGTTGCATCAACGGATAACCAATCAGAACATCCCATTGTTGCGTGACTACGGATGGAACCCAATTCTGACTGACTTGCAGGTTGGAGTTTTACAAATTATGTTGGAAAATAGCTTTCTTTAGGACACATCTGCACATTTAGTTTTACAAAATAAGCAAGCTATCGTCTCAGAGTTAGCTATCTTACATTAGCAAAACATTGTTAGCTCCCCACATCAAAGATGAGGCTGAAGAGGTAGAGATGCATACAAGCTGTTTCCAGGCCAAGTGAGATTTAAAAAAAAAAAAAAAAACGTATGAATATGTACCTTTGTGGAACTAAAATGAGTTTTTAGGAGTTGATAGTAATGGCTGGAGTGTATCTTTAACCTTTAAAACAGGAAATGAATCTGCTGGAAGCCCATGCTATGATGGCCTGTGATTCAGATGAATGCTTTGTGCCGTGATTGTTCTTTCTTTGTATTTGTTCTGTATAGAACATCCCTCTGTGATACAAATGTACTGTATGTATGCGTTGTGAAGGGACCGGTGAAGGCGCAGGACTTCCTGGCTTGCTGGATTTGTTTACGGTGGCACAGGAAGCTGTCTGTGGAACTCGGGGAGATGAGTGGGATTGCTTCCTGAGGTCACAGTGTTATCAGTACTGTTGGGCTGAAGATCTACCAAATACTTGAGAAATAATCTTTTGCTCAGTCTTGTTCAAAAGCCCTCAGCTTCCCTGATTTTCTGGCTTGGTGCTGATCTCTCTCTTTCCCATCAGATTGCTCACAGTGTGCGTGTGTGTGCGTGTGTGTGTGTGTGTGTGTGTAGCCACTTCTCAATACACTTCACTGCGACAAATGAAGAAACAGAGAAGGGGGAAGGAAAGTAAGAAACTGAGACTGGTCATATCCTGGAAACCAAACATCCCGTTGCCACGGCGATGGCTGCAGCCCGCAAAACCCAGTAAAGAAGGGTGCCCTTCTCCCAGTTTCCCCTCAAACAGGAAGTTTATGGCAGAGCAGAGAGCGAGAGGCATGGGAGGTGGAGAAAGGAGCTGGATGCAGAACAGTGAAATTGTGTGTGTGTGTGTGTGTGTGTGTGTGTGTGTGTGTGTGTGTTCATGCCTGTGTGCAAGTGAGAAAGAGCTTGTTTGCATGTGTGTGTGTGTGTGTGTGTGTGTGTGTGTGTGTGTGTGTGTGTGCAAGTGAGAAAGAGTTTGTGTGCGTGTGTGTGTGTGTGCATGCGAGCAAGCTGCAGAGACAGAGAAAAAGTGTGTGTGCGTGTTTGTGTGAGCAAGCGACTGAGAGTCTGTGTGTGTGTGTGTGTGTGTGTGTAGGGCGGCCATTGGACTATAAATAGGTCCTTTGTGTAGTTATAGGCTGCGGGGGGCGGGGGGGGGGGGGACATGCACACATGCATGCACACACACACACACACACAGGCCTTCCTGTGCCCTTCCCCACACGAGTAAAAACACACTAATATTTTCTGGGAAAGCAATGATGTTATAAGCTCAGCAGAAACCTCTGTGTGTGTGCATGTGTGCCGTGTGCGTGTGCATTGTACTATCAGGCTTTGCTGTCACTACAGGTTGTAAAAAAAATATGAAATGAATGGCCATAATCCTGATGGCTTCTGTATGTTTAGAAGGTGTATTTTACCCACAGCACCCATCTACTGTAATGTGACATGTCCAACTTACAGTGTGGATGGCTCATTTGGGGGCATAAAGGAAGTCTTTAAATAGAGATGGGACATTCAGGACAGGTTTTCCACCACTGGAATCATCAGAGAAAAGGAAGGAAGAATACTGGGAGGGAACACCCTGAACCTATGACAGGTGTGTGTGTGTGCGTGTGCGTGTACTTGTTCGTGTGCGTGTGTGTGTTTATCTCTTCTCTCCTTCTCTATGTCTCTCTGTCAGTGTGTGTGTGTGTGTGTGTGTGACTGTGTATTTGTGACTTTGTGCACACAAGCATGTTGCAATGATTTCATATGCTGAATCAGTGATTGAGAAGCATCATCCCAATCAAAGGTCAAGCAGTGGCTGCCAAACAAGTATATTGCCATGGTTGCAGATGGCCCGGGCAATAAATCCTTTCGTCTATGTAAGATGTGGAAATGTAAGATGGCCAAGGTTAGTAGATTCAGTGTTAGGGAAACAATGAAACTCTCGACAGAGAGGAGAAACGAAAAAGAAAGAGCATCGGTATACAGGTTATTCATTTACCACAATGACTCATTTACTGATGCGTCTGTGCTTTAGGGTGTGCACTGGTGAGCCATACAGTGCGTATTGAACAAGCCATACAGTGCGTATTGAACACGCCATACAGTGAGTATTGAACATGCACACATGATCAATACTGTGTGTGATCTGCATGTAAAAGTACATGTTGCCTGAGGCGAGACATTGCCAAGGCAGGACAGCTTTAATGGTGGCAACATAGATAGTATATAGTGCTCTGTTTATTTGTATGGAGGCCACAAAAAGCCTCAGGAAGATCAGGAACCTCCTCAAATAGATGCCAACTACTGTTTGATCGGAGTGGGAGAGAAGGAGTTAGAAAAGGTGTTTGGTGTTTTAACTGCATGGAAGGCATTAGGTTTAGGCAAGGGTTAAGGTTAAGGTTAGGTGCCTTGAAGTCGACAGTCGCAGCGCTGCCTTGAAGTCGACAGTGGGGGCTTAAAACACCAATGAGCGTTAGAAAGACACAGGAAAACATGGTTGTAAGCTAGCAACAGATGTGGAAAGGGGCATGTGTTGTCGGAGGAAGGAGGACTGGTCAAGCTAAGCAAGGCCGAAACACAGGAAGCATCTTCAAGGCTTCACATCACCTCCACCACCACCACCGTCATTATTGCTAAAGCAAGTCCTGGAATGTGGGTCAGGGATGAACCTTTGCATAAACACATAGTGGTTAGTCATCGCGGGGCAGTAACTTGGAATTTGTGTGTGTACGTGCACATCTGTGTGTGTGTGAGTGTGTGTGTGTGTGTGTGTGTGAGAGAGAGAGAGAGAGAAAAGCAAGGAAGGCAGGACAGAAGCAGATCGTGTTTTGGCAGGGCCGTGGGCTCAGAATAGTCGTGTCATGCTCTCTGTTTTCCCCCTCCTGGTGTGCAGGGCTTGCTCTCCTCCGTGACTAACATACACACACACGCAGACAGTTTGAGAGAGGGATTCACACTCACACACAAACACACACACACACGCAGACAGTTTGAGAGAGGGATTCACACTCACACACAAACACACACACACGCAGACAGTTTGAGAGAGGGATTCACACTCCCACACAAACACACACACACGTAGACAGTTTGAGAGAGGGATTACACACACAAACATACACACACACATACTATACACACACACATACACACACACACACACACACATAAACACACAAGCTGACACTCACACATACACATGCATAAGGTCTCTCTCTCTCTCTCTCTCACACTCACTATCTCTCTCTCTCTCTCTCTCTATCACACACACACACACGTGTGCACACACACACACACACACACACACACACACACACACACACACACACACACAGTAGTGTACAGGCCAGGCACTGGATTACTGGACCGCTGCTGCTGTTGACTTCTCTCGGCTGTGCCTTCAGGCTCAGGGCAAGCTGGCTGGAACAATGGCCGCTTGAAATAGCTCGAGGGAAGATGACCACACTTCTCCCACTTCCCCATCGGTCTTGTGCGGTCAGGCCTCGCCTGCATTGGCCCTGCCCTGCTGGTCCTCTGGTCATCAGGCACTTTGGTCTCCCATGTCCCCCAAGGTCATCTAACCGAGTTCTCTCTCTCTTCATGGGTTCAGTAGACGATGATGGCTTAATGAATACAGTATATGAATGATAGTAGTTGACCTGAAGGTTTTTTGTTTTTTTAATGGATGCTTTGGATCTGCCTACTGTGATATGAGACGTCACACTGTAGTCTGTGTACTGACCAACATTAGGCTGTTGGAGAGTGTGGGTTCAGTGGATAGTGTGGGTTCAGTGGATAGTGATGAATATGCTGATTGTTTTCCAAAACTGATGATAATCAATTTTGTTGACCCAAGGGTGTTCCGATGTGGTTTTTGAGGATGCTTCAGACATGACACAAAATGCGAAATGACATTGTGAAATAACACGAATGACATCACTCTTGACCTGACCCAAGACGGAACGCGGAAATTCACAGAGGGGGAACTGGACGGTTTCTACCAGTGACCAGCAACCAAGTGACTGAGCGATGGCACATTTTGTCAGCAGTGGCAGAAGGCTTTCCCACACTGAGAAGCCTTTGTGTTTCATGCGGAGCAGCAAGTCACGCTAGCCCAAATGAAGCTGAACGTCTTGGATGGCGTGTGGGTCTCGTGTGTAGTAGTAGAGCCACCCCACCCCCCCTGGATTACATGAAATCAGCCCAGCAGATTGGTATCAGCACAACACAGGCCCTGAATGCAACCAGATGTGCAGCTGCGCTCAAGCCCAGCTATAGGGGCTGAACGAGTGCATGCCAAATAACGAGGGCTCTTTGCATCCATGTATGCAAAGTATGCATGAGAGAGAGAGAGAGAGAGAGAGAAAAAAAAAAAAAAAGAGTGTGTGTGTAAGTGTGTGTATGTATAACTGAGTGAGTTGTATGAAACTGTGTGTGTGTGTGTGTGTGCATGTGTGATTGTGTGTCTGGGCATAACAGAGGTGTTTATTTAAACCAGTCGGGGTAGTGCTGTGGAGCTGTAATCATTGGCCTGAGACTGGCCTCCCCCCTCAGGAAACTCCTGACCTGTGCAAACAGGCTGAGGAAGGGCGGCTGCCTGTCTGCGCTTCACCTTTCCCCTTTTAACCCTGACCCTTAGTGCTGGCCTGTGGAATCCCCCAACACTGCCATCCCACTACCACCACCCAGTCTATCTGTGCCAGATGATGGAACACCACCCCCCCTCCCCCATTCAGAGTGGGGTTGGTAAAGAATATCCCCACAGCAGTTGTCTGATCTGGCCAAAAACAGACCAAGGTCAATAACAATGATATCAATCAATGTTTTAAATTGCTGTCAGTTGTATTCTAGATCAGTAAGGCATGTAAGCTAGCAAGGCAAGGTGGTTTATTCATATAGCACACATGCATAGAGATTATAGTAATGATGAGCTAAATAGCATACATCTGGAATGACTTGCAAACAATAGACTGCAGAGGAGCTTGCTGCCACCAGTGCTTCAGCCACCTGGACCAACCTGGGGCTCCATCTTTTGTTGCACATGAACAGATGTTGATCAAGGTTCAGGTTTGAAAGCAATATGTTTGACCTCTGTGTCCGGTTGCCTCAGCAGAAAGGCACATGTAAGAAACTGCTTTCCTGTTGCATGTGTGCTTGTTATGTTGTCCTTTCTCAATGGGAGTGCATGTCATTTCATTGTCGGTCACAGAGTACGGTATCAGCCAACCCTAAACAACCGATGAGCTTTTCAGTTCTGCTTCCTCTTGCAGCCAGCTTACCAGTCTACAAAAAATGATGAACAGGAAGTGAGGTCATGGTTGAATTCCCCCCACTATATCCCAGTCTGTACAAATTTAAATATGTGTGTGTGTGTGTGTGTGTGTGTGTGTGTGTGTGTGGTGCGTGTGTGTGTGTGTGTGAGTGGGTGTGTTTATGGTTTATGTGACACACGTGCCCACACTAACAAGTATCTTGCTTACAAACCATAAACTGTCCATACACAACAACCCATATAAATTACATTTGGTTACTGTCCCACATATTCTAGGAAAGGCCTGTAAAAAGTTTGTTTTGACATTAACCATAAACCACTGTGTTGCATGATTTGAATGTGTCCTAGTAAATGATCCACGGAAAACCAGTAAAACAGATCCCACTTGACCAACTGAGCCAAAAGCAGAACCTTTCCACGGCAGTCAGAGTCTGCTGACTGGTCAGATGAGATGTGTGCGGGAGTTGGCCTGGAGCTACTCTACTCTACTCTACTCTACTCTACTATATTCTACTCTACTCTACTATACTCTGCTCTACTCTACTCTACTCTACTCTACTCTACTCAGCGCAGTTAGCAGAAAGCATCTGAGAACAGTTTGGTCTTAAGTCTAGATTTAAAACTGGCTACAGTTGGGGGCTTTTTAATATCTGGTTCCAGAGCTGAGCCACATAGCAGCTAAAAGCTGCTTCACCATGTTTAGTTCAACATGCCCTGTTCCATGTGTATTTTACTGGGTGAACCCATAATTTTCTTATACACACATGATGCATGCTATTTTACACACTCACACACACACACTCACTCACTCACTCACTCACTCACTCACACACACATGCACACACTCACTCACTTACATGCACATGCCCAAACATAGGCACATGCACACACACACACATACACACAACCAAGTACTGGATTGCGATGCAAACACATTTCACTTCACCTCATTCAATGCATTCACTAAGTGAAAATGTGATGAAGAGAGGAAATAAATGGAGTGGAGGAAAATACACTTTCTCCCTCTTTCTTTCTTTCTCTCTCTTTCTCTCAGGGGGATAATTGTTTACCATGAAAGGTTAGGGGCTTGGCCATATGATGTCTGTGCATGTAGGTCAGGACTTGTGGACTGTAAACACACACACACACACACACACAGACATACACAAACACAGACACAAACACAGACACAAACACACACACACACACACACACACACACACACACACACACACACACACACACACACACGTGATTAGTCATACGACTTAAGGTTAAGTGCACATTCTGTCAAGGAAATGTATTTTCAGGTGAGTACACACACACATGCAGATAAGGAGTTAGGAAAGGTGTGTTTTTGTCAAGATACACATGGCAGGCTAAATTTCACTGTTACATCACCACCGCGTCAACTGTCAGAGAGGGGGGGGGGGGATGTGATTTGGGGGGATTTTTCAGGAACCCCTGTAGTTGGCACTGGTAAATCCCATGTGGAGAGAATGATGTAAGACCATACTGAAATGGATTTCCCAGTACTGTACACACACACACACACACACACACACTCACTTGCTTTAGGCTGGCGGGAAAAAACTCCCGCTCAGGCTGTACTTTATCACAATGCTATCCGGATTTGTGTGTGTGTGTGTGTGTGTGTGTGTGTGTGTTTGTGTGTGTGTGTGTGTGTGTGTGTGTGCGCCTGTGACTGTGTGTGTGTAAAAGAGAGTTTCACAATGAATAGGAGTCTGCCCTGCATGTGAACACCACTTGCGTTGGTGTTCTAGTGACTTACTGATAATGTTTCTCTTAATCATTCAGTCAAGGACAGCCATCAAATCTGTACTGTCATGGCAGGAACATTGGCCAGGATTTGGCCAGTGTGACACAGATCTACCGTTACAGAGTCTAGGTTTCTGTGTGTGTGTGTGTGTGTGTGTGTGTGTGTGTGTGTGTGTGTGTGTGTGTGTGTGTTTCGTACAACACACACACACACACACACACACACACACACACACACACACACACACACACACACATGCACAGACACACAATTACTCTTTAGAAAACACCCTCCTCACTTGTGTTTAGAACAGCTCTGCCACCAGGATCTTTCGTATTTGTTTACTGATGTTCATCATTAGTGTTTTTGTGGGGCCATGGGTGTGTGTGTTTGTGTGTGTGTGTGTGTGTGTGTGTGTGTGTGTGTGACTTAGGCTTCACAGGGAAAAATGCCTGATGCTGTCACCCACAACTTCACAGCCACACACATACACACACTGACAAACATCAGTAAACAACCGCACGCAGCAGGGCGGCGTGCAACGATACTATCAGGGGTCTGCTCGTTAATGTCTCCCTAAGTTAATGAAGCAGAGGAAGGAAACGACTTCAGTGGCACAGGAAGTAGTCAAGGAGGGGGTCAGAGGTTAAACTGGCTAGCATTCAGCAGATCCAGACCGAGCATTCTTCCGGGCCAGACAAAACAGCTTTGTTACGAACGTGCAAAACTCCCGCAAGCAAGCTGCCAGGCACACGGAAAGGGAGTTTCCACACAACACTGATTCACTGATCCACAAACATGGTTTACTGTCATTATCTTATTATCATAAAGTTATATAAAGTTCAGGTTATCTTCTAGTTATGTAAGTTATGTATTATCAGTTGCTGAGGTGCCAATAGTGATGTTAATTACATATTGATCAAATTGATTGACTGACGCCACTATGAACTAATTGTGAGCAAAGAGCAAAGACTTGTGCATATTTGTATACTTGAGGAGCTATAATGTGTTATTGAAGGCTCTGTGGGGGTGGGGTCTGGGATGAGGAGAGGGGCAAACAGTCATTCTGATTAAGCCTCAGGAGTCAAGTGAACAGTCCTGTGCATTATTGCAACAGCCAATTGATCTCTGTGTGTGTGTGCGTGTGTGTGTGTGTGTGTGTGTGTAGGTCTTATTGGACATCCTGTGCATTATCTTAATAGCCAACTGATCTGTGTGTGTGGGAGTGTGTGTGTGTGTGTGTGTGTGTGTGTGTATGGGAGTGTGTGCGTGTGTGTGTGTGTATGGGAGTGTGTGTGTGTGTGTGTGTCTTTATGTTCAGTACAGTAAGTGTAGGGGATTTCTCTCACAGCAACTTTCCGAACTTTCTCCCTCCACAGCTTTGTTTTCGCGCAGAAAATATTGAAAATGGCCGCGTGACAGTGTGACATAAGCGTATAAGCGTATAAGGTGTACCTGTTCCCTTTACCTGGGTAGTGGGCCGAGTAGCTGTAATAGAAACTCACCTATAACTCTCAGGGCCAGAGGTACGTATATTTGTGAACGTGTTATCAGCGTCATGGACACACCGCAGATTGCCAACGCTGTCAGACCCAAGTTTCCGTCGTATTTATCAATCGTTCAATTCTTAGTGTAAACTGCGCCTTTCTCTGCCTTTCTCCGCCCATAAACGCAATTTACGAACGTCCACAACTGAACGGCAGAGCCTACATACAAGCGCAGTTGAATGAAGTTAACTGATTACAACATTAAAAAGAATCAAACATTTAGGATCATGAAATAATACCATACATGATAAGATGTAAACAAGCAGGGAGATAATGAAGATCAGTAGTTCTACTCAAACTACTTGTGCACGTAGGCTATGGAAGATTGGTCAAATCTAGCAAGTAGGAAAGTTTAAGTGAATGACGTGAAAGTGAAAGTAAGAAAGGCCAACAAAAGTTAAGGTTGCTTTTGGTAGTACAAACACTTTCACCACAAAAACTGGTGCTCTAAATAGCGATTCTGTTGTATTTGAAAGGTTCTCTTATTGACGCGTTGAACTGCAATTTGGATTAACACCTGCTTTTACAAGATGGAAGTATTTAGGCGCAAAATAGACGTGCGCTTTCAGGAGCAGTCTTAGTACATACCGCAGAATACATAATTAGGCGCTCTTTACTCTTCCCCTCCCATCTTTTTACACTAAACTCCCACTTTCCCCTGGATCCTCCCATGAATGCATATGCCTGACATGACAAACGCAATCTGCCACTTTCAGCTCCCGCGACAGGCAGTTTGCACTTTTACATCATTGCGGCCTGTTTGTACATACCTCACAATGATTTTACACGCACATTGCGAAACAAATACGCCTGAAGTGGGCGCAAAAGCGTTAGTACATCTGGCCATCAGTATGGGAACTCTCAGTAGGGGAACTCTCAATAAAGGAACTTTCAGTAGCAGAACTCTCAGTCCTTGACCACTGAAACCTCTTTAGCCATAAAACTGACAAAGGTGTTTTAATTTGCCAAATGTGGCACATTTATGTAGGTGTTTCACCTCACATATATTTCTCACTGCTCTCAATCTGTTTCTGGCATCCCCAGAGCGAGAGTCTGGCCTGCGACCAAACCCCTGACATGAAGATGTGTGTGAGCAGTAAGCAACATGGCCGGAGCGGCTAACCTGCAGCCAGCTCCAGATCACCACCTATCTGCTCTGCTTAATGTGCAAATCTGTTTCTCATCTTGTCTTCTCCTCTCTCTCTCCCTCCTCTCTTTTACTCTCTCTCCCCTTCTCTATCTCATACACTCTCCTTCTCTCCCCCTCTTTCTTCTTCCTCTGCCTTTCTCTCTATCTCACTCTCCTTCTCTCTCCCCCTCTCTTCCAACCCCTCCCTCTCCCCTTTTCTCCTCTTCCTCTGCCTCTCTCTCTTCCTCCACTCTCTATCTCACTCTCCTTCTCTCTCTCCTCCTCCTCTGCCTCTCCTTCCCCCGTGGCCTCTTCACTCCCACACAAACGTCTGTGCTGAGGAGAGCAGAGGGATGTCAAGAACAAGGGGAACACAGGGAGGAAGAGAAGGAGAGAAAGAACATGGGGAACACAGGGAGGAAGAGAGGGAGAGTAGAGAAAGCTGAAGGTGTAAGAGGGGATGAAGGGATGCTCAGTCGGAGGGGTGAAGAAGTCAGGGAGAGAAGGGGGCCTTCCAGTGGAGGTCTGATGGATGACGTGTGTGTGTTTGTGTGTGTGTGTGTGTGTGTGTGTGTGTGTGTGTGTGTGTGTGTGTTTGGGGATGCTCTCTCTCGGCCGGATGTCTCATCTGGTTTTGTCATTACCACTCTCCTCCTCTTCCTCCTCCTCCTCCAGACACTCGTTTATTTCTCTCTCTCTCTCCCACACTTCTCTCCCTCCTCCCTCAAACAAAGAGCAGGAGGGGGATTTGGAGGAGAGCAAGAGACAGAGAGAGAGAGAGAGAGAGAGAACAAGAGGCAAGAAGAAGAGGAATGAATGGATGAATGACATTTTTAAACATGGCCTCTCTCCAGACCGCAGCTGTAGACGGCTGCACCCCCCCCCCCCCCCCCACCCCCGAAGGTGACACGACCGGAGCTGCTGGGTTTCATCAGTGAAGTCTAAATCCTCTTTTTTCCTTTGGACTTCACAAGAGTGAGAGATGATCAGACAGTGAGGCTATAGTGCAGTTATATAAGACCATTTGGACTGTGTTTCAATGTTCTGCACAGTCCGTCCCTCATAATGAACTTCTGTTTGCTCAATATCCCATGACTTAATGGAATGCTGATGGGAGCATTTAATTGTCATTTTGATTTATATGAAGAATATGAAGACAGGCTGCATTGTTCTGACACTGCAATCATAAAAATACTTTAACACAAAGCTACACCTGAACTAGGATACTTTATATGTGCGTGTGTGTGTGTGTGTGTGTGTGTGTATGTGTGTGTGTGTGTGTGTGTTTGTCTCTGTATTTCTTACACACTGGTGAGAGAACGAGAAAGACCATGAGAGGGGGAAGAAGACAACACATGTTCACTCTGATGGTTCTCCTGCCTGTAGAATGTGGTTCTGATTGTTCTCCTGCCTGTAGAATGTGGTTCTGATGGTTCTCCTGCCTGTAGAACGTGGTTCTGATTGTTCTCCTGCCTGTAGAATGTGGTTCTGATGGTTCTCCTGCCTGTAGAACGTGGTTCTGATGGTTCTCCTGCCTGTAGAATATGGTTCTGATGGTTCTCCTGCCTGTAGAATGTGGTTCTGATGGTTCTCCTGCCTGTAGAATGTGGTTCTGATTGTTCTCCTGCCTGTAGAATGTGGTTCTGATTGTTCTCCTGCCTGTAGAATGTGGTTCTGATTGTTCTCCTGCCTGTAGAATGTGGGGCTGAAAGCCGTCCTTTTTCTCTCGTTACTTTTTTACTTCTCCTCAGGGTGTACCGTTTCCAGCTGCCAGACTTTCTCACACAATACACTACCCTGTGTGTGTGTGTGTGTCTGTGTGTGTGGCTGTCTCTGTGTGTGTTTGTGTGTTGGTGGTGTATGTGTAAGAGATACGGAGTCTGTAGGTGTGTGTGTGTGTGAGGGAGGGAGAGTTAAAGAGAGAGAATGTGTGTGTGTGTATTAAATGTGTGTGCTTGAGTGTGTCATTGCCAGCAATATTTGACCATGATCATTTACCAGCTTTGCAAATGAAACCTACTGAACCAGTTCTAAAATATCTGAAATGTTGTGGTTTGTGTGTCAGATATTTCATGTGTTGAGCGATACCTTGACTCTGTGAGGCTGTTGAGGGAGTTGCTGCAAAACTTTTTCTTATAGTCTTCATAGTTTTAGTGTGTATATGTGTGTGTTTACGTGTGTGTGTGTGTGTGTGTAAGTGTGTCTTCTCTATGGACCACATGAAAAGTCAAAAGAAGAATGAGAGAGAGACAGAGAGCACACACTCATATGTGTGACAGTTAGTGTTGGTTCCCATGGTCTGCTCTCCACAAACACATGCAACCATCTGCTGTACGCATGTATCCTTTTATCCTGCAGTGGCAAATATTTACTCCCGTAAACTGCCTCCGATTTTCCTTCCTGACTTTTAGGGGAAGTGTGGAACTGTTACCCATAAGTACACACACACACACACACACACACACACACACACACACACACACACACACACACACATTGACCACACACACACACACACACACACACACACAAACATATTGACCACACACACGCACACAAACATATTGACCACACACACACACACACATTCATCACACACAAAAGCCCCCCCCCCCCCCACACACACACACATAAATAAGCACATGCAACAAACAACATGTTATACTGTTGACTGTACATGCCTTCATTAGTACTCGTCCTTATTTCTCTAGTAAATACTGTATAGTGCAATCCTACTGAAACATTCTACTAATGGCAAATGTATCTGAGTATACCTGCAGATGGCAGTTGTTTGCAGATTGCATTTGCATATAGATAGATAGATAGATAGATAGATAGATAGATAGATAGATAGCTAGATTGATAAATACTTTATTGATCCCCAAGGGGAAATTCAAGGGTCTCAGTAGCATACAGACATCACACACAACATGCACTTACAGCAGAAATGGTAAACATAATTATAAGTATAAACATATAACTAAACTCCACTGTACAATAAGACAGTAGAAGATAAGAAAGATAAGAAAACTAACAAAACTAAATACTAAATACACTATATAAATTAAATTTAGAAAGTCCAATGTGCTTGAGGGTGATCAAGCATAAGACGCTTGTAGTGACAGGGCCGGGACTGGTGAGGTGCTAAAGGGAGTGAGTGTCATGGTGAAGGTGCAAACAGTAGTCCAACCGTAGTCCTTAGTTATGTGTGCATGGCAAGGTGCTCAAGAGCAAGAGAGTGAGTGTCATGGTGAAGGTGCAAAAAGTAGTCCAACATTAGTCCAACAGTGCAACAGTGCAAGAGTAAGGTCTAGAGACCAGCATAAATAATATGGACAAATAGGAGAGTAAAGTATAATGTAGACAAGGTAAAATAAAAAAACTATGTCAGTGCAAGAACAGGTTGAGGTAATAGGGTTATAGCCATTCATTCATTCAGTATTGTAGCAGAAGCCTGACCGCAGCCATTGATCATGTGTGCTAATATAGCATGAAAAACAGTGTAGCAGTAAAACAGTAGTGAAAACATTAGGCTGTATACATTAGTAAAACAGTAGTAAACAGGGCTGCCAACTTTTCAAAAAACCTTGGAGTGAGATTTGGTGGGGCCAACCAAATTTTTGCTGAGGAAATTTTTGTTTGGCTCGTTCAGCATTATACCATACAGTAAAAAAAAAGTACATTGGTTCTTCAAAAATTTTTTTTTGGACTAGATGCAATTTCCTGAATTCTGGTACATTTTACCAGGTTATTTAGATACTTCTATATAACAAAATAAAGCCAGCCTATTAATAAATAAAATAAAATAAGCCCAAATTAATAAAAAGTAAATCATGCATAATTTAAAAATAACTCAATATATAGGCTACTTGGCTACGCAATAAGGTTTCCATTACAGCACTGCGGACGTTCAAAGAACGCATGAAAGCGGATAAAGTAAATTAAATATCAAACTAAAGCGAAAATGTCATGCTTTTGAAGGCCTACCATTGTGCAGTCTAGCTGTGGTTAGTGACGTGATGCTGTTAATGGGGAGTTTTACATAAACCTATAGGTTATTATTTATTTGGCGTACAAACAGCACTGGTATTTCGCACGGCAATAGTGGGGGGGTCCAAACTAACAATTTTAAAAAGTGGGTGGGTGTTTTGTAAGAATTTAAGAAATGTTTGTATATTTTAACTTTTAAATGCATCAATCTGGTGCACTTTTAAAAATAAATTCAGAGGTCAGACTTGCTTATTTTTATGGAAATATTTGTGCTGTAGCCTAAGCTATTTTGCACTTCAGAATTATAACCATGCATACACAGGTGGAATAGTTATGGTGATATTGCAATAAGTTCACAACCACAAAAACATATGGTCCATTTCACAGTTCAGAAATGTTCAGCACTCCATGAAATTATGCAGAAGTGGTCACCTGTGTTTTTCAGCTAGTTCATTTAAGATAATATATTGGTCATTGTAATGGCCATAGCCTACAGGCTATTCCTTTTTCAGGATGTACCCATATCTGCATGATGTGAATGTTTGCATATGGCTTATGTCAGGCTTTATATCAATATTTGTGTCTCCTTATTTGATTTTCTTTATATTTTTGCATTAATGTCACTAGAAAGCATGGCAATATAAATATGTTCATTTATCTGTGTAAGTGGGATTGGCTGGAACCTGACAATATAAGAACCATGATAGTGGGATAATCTACTGAGCAATTTACAAAAATGTATGTAGGCCTACTGACAAATAGTTTACATTAGAATACATTATAATTTCGCCCCAATGAGGCTATGTAGAAATGTGTTGCAATTTCAAAAAAAGAGGCATGCTTTATATCCTCGTATTCGGTACGGTTTGCTGTTTATTGTGATATTAGGTTTGCCACATGTTGTGTGAAGGGTTAGTGAGATATTACAACCGAGAGTAATGGGTGTGCACTGTGTGCAAAATGCAAATATGATTAGCCTAAATTGCACGTCGGTTCAATGATAATTTTCTCGCGAACCATTTATCACGGCGCTAATATCATTGGAAAGCTTAGATTCCGCTCGTTCACATGATGTGTGATATCATGTATAGGTTTAGTTTAGTTGAACCTCATCTGCCAGGTATTTGACCTACCACGTTGACACTTCAGCGTGAAAAATACTCAAAGCATAGGCAGAAGTGGTCACCTGTGTTTTTCAGCTAGTTCATTTAAGATAATATATTGGTCATTGTAATGGCCATAGCCTACAGGCTATTCCTTTTTCAGGATGTACCCATATCTGCATGATGTGAATGTTTGCATATGGCTTATGTCAGGCTTTATATCAATATTTGTGTCTCCTTATTTGATTTTCTTTATATTTTTGCATTAATGTCACTAGAAAGCATGGCAATATAAATATATTCATTTATCTGTGTAAGTGGGATTGGCTGAAACCTGACAATATAAGAACCATGATAGTGGGATAATCTACTGAGCAATTTACAAAAATGTATGTAGGCCTACTGACAAATAGTTTACATTAGAATACATTATAATTTCGCCCCAATGAGGCTATGTATAAATGTGTTGCAATTTCAAAAAAAGAGGCATGCTTTATATCCTCGTATTCGGTACGGTTTGCTGTTTATTGTGATATTAGGTTTGCCACATGTTGTGTGAAGGGTTAGTGAGATATTACAACCGAGAGTAATGGGTGTGCACTGTGTGCAAAATGCAAATATGATTAGCCTAAATTGCACGTCGGTTCAATGATAATTTTCTCGCGAACCATTTATCACGGCGCTAATATCATTGGAAAGCTTAGATTCCGCTCGTTCACATGATGTGTGATATCATGTATAGGTTTAGTTTAGTTGAACCTCATCTGCCAGGTATTTGACCTACCACGTTGACACTTCAGCGTGAAAAATACTCAAAGCATAGGCCTACCTGAAGCCGGGGGAATGCGCCTGGGATGGCTTTTGAAGTAGCATCGCAAATGAGAGAAAATTTAGAAAATTCCACAGACAGGGGGTGCTCTTGAACCCTCTCACCGTCTCTGAAAGCATAACCGTGGCTCAACAGGTAGATCTATAGGCTAAACTCATTTTTCAGGCATCTGACCGACCGGGTTGACACTTCAGCGTGAGAAATCGTGGGTGTGGCGTGTGAGTGTGTGAAACTAATCACATGCGTGTGTCTCACGGCCAATGCGTGAGAGTTGGCAGCTATGAGTAAAGCAGTAGTGGGCAGTCAGTACTCAAACATGGAGAGGGTGGAGAGGCAGACAGACTAAGCAGAGAAGTCTATCTCTCCTCTTCCCTTTAGTGAGGCATTGAACAGTTCAATGGCCCTAGGAACAAATGACTTCCTCAGCCTTTCAGTTGTGCATGGCAGTGAGCGAAGTCTCCAGCTGATCAAGCACTTTTGCTTTTTGATAGTGCTGTAGAGTGGATGACATTCATTGTCCAAGATGTTGATCAGTTTGTTTAGGGTCCTTTTGTCAGATATTGAAGTGATGCACTCCAGTTCAGCTCCCACTACAGAGCCAGCCTTCCTTACCAGCCTGTCAAGTCGCCCAGCATCCTTCTTATCCTTCATATTGAGGTTCATAATTGGATCAAAATCGTCTGAAACAAGCTCGCTTTGGGGAACCCACAGCATTTTACAGAGAGGCCTCCTCTAACCACCTCCAGTCTGTTCTGACCCACCTCACAGCAGTGGGGTTCTGGCTCCTCACTGAGCCCATCCAGTTGCAGACAAAGGAAGCTGACCTCTATTACCCAGTCACAGGGCAGGGCCAGGCTCTGATAAGCCAGGATTGGGGAAGTCAGAGTCTGTTAGAGCTTCCCACAGCGCAGCGCAGGGCGTGGAGCACAGAGCACATGTAAGACCAGCTAGCGCAGGCCACAGGTCTCTGATTGTGTGTTTACACTCAAATGAGGGGTTTCCCATATGGCAGCTGCCCTGAGAAACAGCTCATAGATTAGGTCTAAGTCACTGTTAATGAGGGAAGCAGTGCAAGGTATTCATGCTTCTCTCTCTCCCTCTCTTTCCATCTCTCTCTCTTTCTCTCTGTCTCTCTCTCTCTCTCGTGGATATTTTCATCATTTCCAGACTGGCCAGGTTTGCTTTTCCTTGTCAGCATTACTCATAATTCTCTCTCTATTGGGTTTTAGTCCCAGTGTTTTCTTTAAGATAACCTGTATGTGAGTGCGTAACTTTGAGGCAGGTAATGCAAAACACATGTGAGCCCAGAAAAAAGCCCTATGCATAGAGTTAGGCCTCACATTCTTTCTGAGTGCAGTGTGTGTGTGTGTGTGTGTGTGTGTGTGTGTGTGTGTGTGTGTGCGTGTGTGTGTGTGTGAGTGTGGTGAAGGCCCAAGGCACTCTATCATACACATACACACACCCTTACCCACCCACACACACACTGACGCACGCACACACACTCTTTATTCAGATGATAGGTGCGCGTTCATCTGGATCCTATGAGGGGATCATATCCCGCTGTATGCAGCAGTGGTGTGATTGACAGCTGAGAGCTGGGGGGTAACTGAGCTTCTTGCTGAGAACACAGAGCCTCTTCCTGCCTGCCCCCACGAGGCCCTGCATGTTACATAACATAAAGGGATGGAGACAGCCACATGTGTTCATCAATTAATATAATATACATGCACAGGCATGGCTATACTCTCATACATAATACACATTTTGCTAACGCTTTATAATAACATGTGCTTATTAGGTATTAACAGTGCATAATAAGCTGTTAACAATTCATTACTAACAGTTAGTTAATGGTTGTTATCCTTTAATAACATGAACATAGCAGCCTTTTCAGTTACTTACAAGCATATTTGTTAACAGTTGTAAGTGTTAACAAGCAGCTTGTTAATGCTTGTTAATGGTGTATAAGACAAAGAGGTGGATAACTAATACGCTTATAAAAACTTTCTTAATTATTTGTAGTAAATTCTACAGCCCCCCAATCTAAAGCGAGGACCATGTAGCCTATAGTTCCACAAGCCCAAGTTTCTATCTATACTGTATCTATCTATCTAACTTGGTTTAGCTGTGAGAAATGCACCTTTAAAATTTCTGCAGTGTGCAGGAATCAAACCCCAGTCTCCTGCGTCAGGGAGTGTATCGCTACTTATTGAGCTACACTCAACCTGGGCCCAGTTCCCCGAAAGCATCTTAAGCCTAAGAGCGTCGTAAAGTCCCTCTTACGAACGTCTTAAGATTTGCCGACTGTTTCCCGAAACCATCGTAGCTTAAGAGCGTTGTGAAAACACTCATAGATCTACGAGTGCTCCAGAGTACTCGTTACCGGCTAAGAGAGTCTTAACAGTACTTCTCACTGAGGTCACCAACAGGACATACAGAGGAATTACAACTTAGAATACATAATCCAATTTACGTTCCCATTATTTATTGTGTTTATCTGTGATGAATCAGATTTTAGCGTGCAAAATAGCCTACATTTAATGGTCATAATAATGTGATGAAAAGCGCAAAAATGCAATCAAGTTATGAAACGAGACGTTGCCAGAATAGTTTGACATTATCTTTGTTAAGTGAAGGCTATATTTGATTAGGCCTTTGAGGTAAAAAGCAGAGAAAGCAACATGTGGTTTAGTCTGTAGCCTACTGCATCAAAATCTAAGCCTACACATTTCCTCTCTTTCTTACTCGACTTCTTTCTTATTTTCAAACGTGTTCTTAAGTGACACCGCGAAAAATTATTGCATGGTGCGTTAATTAACCAACCATACCTGTTGCAATATATCTGTGCACATTCCCACATTACGCCTATTTCTTTGATAACATGATTTGCTACCACGTAACAATAAGCCGCTATTATTATTATGACTCAACACGCTTTGGTGTTATTATATGCTGTGGGCTTTAATTAGCGCATTTCGGGTAGCCTATCCTACATCTGGGCAATAATTATTGAACAAATTGTAGTCTACATGCCATGACAAATATTACCAGTAGTACTGACCGAACGAAAGTATCGATTCTAAAAACGTCGGAAATCGTATCGTTTTTTGCGTGAAGGCATTGTGATACCTTTTTAGTATCGATACACCGTGCAACACTACAGTGTACGTGTGTGTGTGTGTGTGTGTGTGTGTCTGCGTGTGTTCGTGCGTGCGTGCGTGCGTGCGTGCGCGTGTGTGTGTGTGTGTGTGTGTATGTGTGTGTGTGTGTGTGTGTGTGTGTGGGGCCCATCATTCTCCCGTTCCTGTACCATTAGTAGATTATAGATAGACCTTTGCTTCCACCTCTTCCCCGGGGCCTTTGGGGGGGTCATTTGGATCCTTTGATGCTGGGCCTCTGTGTGTGTCTGTGTCTGTGTGTGTTTGTGTGTCTGTGAGTGGCAACAACTACAACTACTACAACAACTCGCACTACTACTACCTCCGATGGTAATGATAACATCATAACATACTTTACATATTGATACAAAGGCCTATCACACCCAGCGCTGTCAACAGCCATTAGATTAGGCCTAATGGCTTCTAGTGAACTGACGTAAATGCTGTGCAGTCATTTGGTGGAGCAGCATTCCATCACGAGCAGTTTTGTTTACCACTCTGTGTTCTCTCTGTGCCCCCCCCCCCCCCCCCCCCCCCCCCCCACACACACACTTAATTCCACGGCCCATCTTCATAGTTACAGTCTGTGTCTGTAGGTGTATTTCATTACCACAAAAATTTATCCATCAAGACATAAACAACTAACCTGCTTAGCCTATTTCAAACTTTGAGGCTGTGCCAGTTCTGAAACATGTCCTCCAGGATGTGCATTTGTAAGTGTGTGTATGTGTGTGTGTGTGTGTGTTTGCATGTTTGTATATTTTTGTGTATGTGTGTGAGTGGGTGTGCCTGTGTGTGTGCCTGTGAGTGTGAATAAATGTGGTTATTTTTTTTCTTCATGTGTTTGTTTTCCCTGGAGGCTATGTGGGAGCATGTGTTTGTTTTTTGTCTTATTCTTTCAAAAGGAACTGAGAGATGCAGCTGAAAGGATAGTACGAAAACACCATCCTCTAGTCCCTAACCTTAAACAGACTTGTTTGTGTCTCTCACAACATGGGTCTACCTAGCCTCTGAGAATGTCGTCAAGGAAACATGTCTCTTTGTCAGACATGAGCAGTATTTTAATTAGATGTATTTGAAATACGTATTTAATTACGGTACTTTAGCGTATTTTGTCATTTGTATTTTGCAGGATTGGAAAAAATCAAATGTAGTTTATAACAAAATACTTTGAGGGATTGTATTTAGAGTATTTCAAATACTTAAACACCTAAAAAATCGGTCATTTTTTCTCAAATAAGCAACATATTTTCATCACTCAGTTACCTTTAACATGACGATAGGGTATGCTTATCATAGTCTAGGAGCCTAAGGCCAGAATTCTGGTGAACTTGGTTTTGTCGGTTAAAGTTTTTTGCTGTTTCTTGTTGGGAAGGTGATATCCCTTGGGCAATTCCCTATATTCAGCTCCTAAGTTGACCTAAATAATGATTTGCCCATGAACATGCCAATTTCGCTACCCTTTTGAAACGACAGCATTAAATGTAAACCCATTTATCTTTTTTCTTGCAATAGTATGCCATATTGTGACCAACCTAAGAGTGTTAGATCCAACTTTTCTCTTTTACAATCCCCTCTGGACATGTCTGGAGTAAAAAGTCAACTTTATCCCCCATTTGCAAGGACAACATGGGGTGTAAACACAATTTTTCTTTGTTTGTGTCAATCTTATGTCACCAAGTAGACAACTTAAAAGCATTAGATCTGTCTTTTCTGTTTTATCATCCCCTTAGAACAAAAACTTTTAAAAAATTTAAAAAGTAACTAACTAGATATGATACTGCTGCTGAGGGCCAGAGACAAAGCCTACAGAGCTGGGGATGAAGCTGGCATGAGAACAGCGAGAGCCAACCTGTCCCGTGGCATCAAGGAAGCAAAAAAGGAATACACTCTCAAGATAACCACCCACTTCAAAGACAGCAGGAACGCACAAAGCCTATGGCAGGGCATTCAGGCCCTCACGGACTACAAGCCCGCGCCACAGAGCTGTGAGAGCAACATCCCTCTGCTCAACAACCTGGAGCAACATCCCTCTGCTCAACAACCTGAACCGCTTCTTTGCTCGCTTTGAAGCACAAAACAGCACCTGCCCACAGAAGACCCATCCCCCTCTACATGAGCAGCCCCTGTGCCTCTCTGCCGACAGCGTGAAGAGGACACTTGCTGCTATCAACACCCGTAAGGCAACAGGTCCAGACAACATCCCAGGTCGTGCGCTGAAGGACTGCGCAGGGGAGCTTAAGGATGTCTTCACAGACATCTTTAACACTTCCCTGAAGCAAGCCATCGTCCCATCATGTTTCAAAGCTGCCACCATCATACCTGTGCCGAAGAAAACTGCTCCATCCTGCTTCAATGACTACCGCCCTGTGGCACTGACACCCATCATCATGAAGTGCTTTGAGCGGCTTGTCATGTCACATATCAAAGCCATTCTCCCCCCCACCCTGGACCCCTTCCAGTTTGCATACCGAGCCAAGCGGTCTACAGAGGATGCAATCTGCTCTGCCCTCCACCCAGCCCTCACCCACCTGGAAAAAAGAGACTCATATGTGAGATTGCTGTTTATAGACTTCAGTTCTGCATTCAACACCATAATACCTCATCTGCAAACTTGACAAACTGGGACTCAGTACCTACCTCTGCAACTGGCTACTGGACTTCCTCTGTCAGAGGCCTCAAGTAGTACGTGTTGGCAACAATACCTCAAGCAGCATCACACTGAGCACAGGGGCCCCCCAAGGCTGCGTGCTCAGTCCGCTGCTCTTCACCCTGCTGACGCATGACTGCACTGCAACCTACAGCAACAATCACATAGTGAAATTTGCTGACGACACAACTCTGGTGGGTCTCATCACCAAGGGCGACGAGACTCAATACAGGTTGGAGGTCGACCATCTGACCACGTGGTGCAGGGACAACAACCTCCTGCTGAACGTCAGCAAGACCAAAGAGATTGTTGTTGACTTCCGGAGAGGTCACACCCAACACCTGCCACTGACCATCGACGGTGCTGTGGTGGAGAGAGCGAGCAGCACCAAATTCCTGGGGGTGCACATCAGCGAAGACCTCTCCTGGACCACCAACACTGCATCACTGGCGAAGAGAGCTCAGCGCCGCCTGTACTTCCTGCGGAAACTCAGGCGAGCAAGTGCTCCACCAGCCATCATGACCACATTCTACCGAGGCACCATTGAGAGCATCCTCTCCAGCTGTATCGCTGTGTGGGGCGGAAGCTGCACTGAATACAACAGGAAAGCCCTGCAGCGCATAGTGAACACAGCTGGAAGGATTATTGGTGCTTCACTCCCCTCCCTGAAGGACATTTACACCACCCACCTCACCCGCAAGGCGACCAAAATTGTGAGTGATGCAAGTCACCCCGCTCACAATCTGTTCGATCTACTGCCCTCTGGGAAGAGGTACAGAAGCCTGCGCTCCCGCACTACCAGACTCACCAACAGCTTCATACACCAAGCTGTAAGGATGCTGAACTCTCTCCCTCCTCTCCCCCCTCCACCCTCAGCTACATAACATCCTGGACATTGGACCCACAATGGCCGCGTGCACTACTCCACTTGCACACTTGCACACTTGTACACTTTACAACTTGTTGTTGTTGTCCTGAAAACACAACACTTCTGCTGCTCTTACATAACTTGCACCACTATGTCACTTTCTTTCTTACTTAGGTCAAACAGAACTACCCAAGCCTTTTATTGACCTGACTTTGCACTAGTATTTTATTGACTGTCTATGCACAATTTAAACCAAATTTTGCTGCTCTTATTTTTTTCATTATTATATGTGCCCTCTTATTTACTTACTTTTTTGTTTACTTGAATGTTATGTTTGTCTGTGGACTTAAATTGGTAAAATATGTCTTGTCTTCACCGTGGGATAGAGAGAAATGTAATTTCGATCTCTTTGTATGTCTGGAACATGTGAAGAAATTGACAATAAAGCTGACTTTGACTTTGACTTTGATACTGAGGGAGAACATTAGGACATGGACCCCATATGACCATGACCTTTGACCCCATGATCTTGAGTACCTAATAGCTGATGTTCATTCTCACCAAAGGACAGTATTACAGTAAAAGCACTTAAAGGATTTGACATGAGGATTTATGGATTTATGTAAGGGATAGCATCCGCCGAGGTGTCCTGATATGCAGAAATAATGGAGGAGACGGAGGCAAAGAGCTCCCTGATGCGAAACAGAGTGGAGTTTGAGTCTGTATATCGGCATGCATTAATAGCACAAAAAGGGAAATGCAGTTCAGTTTAAAAAGAAGTCGACCTGTGAAATTTGTTGTACTACTTTCATTTCATTTCACTTTCCACTGTTGTGAAGCCTGCTTGTTGTCAGTTCATTCATCGTTTACATTGATATGAGACGGTGATTAATTTTTTTTACCAGATCTACTGCATAGGAGTGCAATGTACAGAATTAATAGGCTCCTGCCAGCCATTCAGAAAATATTTTTTCTTGTCTCTTGGGGATAGGTTTTCAACTAGATGTACCGCATAGCGGTACAAAATATGACCGCCGCTCAGTCCTGTACATCCGTTCCGCGAAAATAAATCACACTTCAATTTGTCTCCATATTTTACTCCATCCCCCACTCTTGAAACTTTTGTGTATGCTTGTTTGGCATGCCTGAGTGTGTGTGTGCGGCTGCACAGAAAGTACCCTACTGGTGCTGAAAAGGTGAATAGATTGTAGAATAGCCAAAGAAGATGTAGAATTGTTATAAAACCTTTAAAATCTCTAAACAATCACAAGTAGGGCAGTTCATCACAGTTCATCCATTGCAACTGGATTGATGAAAGGTCACTTACACCTGTAGGCTACATTGTATTTGGGAAAAGCAAAAGGTATCAGCATAATGTTATTTATTTATTTATTTATTTATTTTTTTATGTATTTTTAAACAAAAACATCTCTGTCAGTTCCATGCCGTTTTCAACAGCTAGCCTAGTCTGAAACGAAATGCTGTTTTACATCTAACCAGTGGTGCA
Organism: Alosa sapidissima; assembly: GCF_018492685.1. Classification (NCBI taxonomy): domain Eukaryota; kingdom Metazoa; phylum Chordata; class Actinopteri; order Clupeiformes; family Clupeidae; genus Alosa; species Alosa sapidissima. The sequence continues at coordinate 29,999,240 of NC_055972.1, read as the reverse complement.
AATAACTGACATGTCCAAATGGGCCTTGATGAAATGCGTCGCTAGACTGTTCATACACATTTTAACGGGCCAAAGTTGAAGAGCTTTTGTCCGTTATTGTTAGTGCAAATATAGGCTGATTCATGTTCCCTTGCATTGTTTAACTGAGGTCCATGGCTAGTCTGGCTTTCATCAGACCAAGCTCAATCTTTTAAGAAATCAAAAAATAAATAGCGGGCAGATCAGGCTGGGTTCACCCAGCCTAGTCCATAGGCACCCGATATTGTTTAATTTTCCGATTGAGATATACACGCTCTGGCTATTCTAAATGCAAAAATGCATCAGGGAGTTATGACAAAACGGTAACTAACAAACTAGATCCTAATAGAAAGCTGTTAGCTTCCCTAAGCTACAGGTAGGATTATAAGGTAGGCCTATTTACAACATAAATTGTCAATAGGCTATGCTGGCGACACAAATAAAATCTCCTTTGGAAACCAATGGCTTACGCCTTACAGTATCAAGCGGACTTAAACTGTCATATCGTGGCGAAAAGTTGTAATAACATTCACGCAGCTCCATGAGTCAAGGAAAGCGCGAATGAAGTAGCCACTTCTAAATGGGACCCACTACACAGTAGCTTAAGGTGTTTTGCTAAAGCAGCCATAATGAAATGAAGGTGTCATTGTTTGGATACTTCACACACACGTGCTTTTTAATTTCACAGACTACAACTACCAAGCTGTAATCAAAGCACATCGACTCCCCTCTCACACCCTGCACGCACTTAAAACAAAATAGGCGTCTCAGTCTCACGCATGTATAGGCAAAACTGTATCAGACCGGTGTAACGTTGGTAAATCTTCCATTGCACAGAATGATTTTGTAGCACGTGCAATAAATGACAGTCGAAAGATACAAACAGTGCTGCTATACATTTGCTTGGTATAACCGCATTTATAGTTTTCTACAAATGCAATAAATCAAATGCCTCCATCACTCAACCAACGCTAACGGTAACATTACCTAGGTCCTTATTGATATTACAAGATTAACGTACCTGCAGTAAAAACCAAGCATGTCCGATAAACATCCTCAGATTTATTTCGGCTTCAAGAAGAAATGGGAATTACACTTCATGTGAACATCGTCCTATCCTTATTAGATGTTCGCTGCGGTAAATTACAGTCCTTGTATGAAGCGTCCATTGTTTTTTCCAACCCACTTTTAACTTCCAACAAAATTACGTCTCACTGCAACGATGCGCCATCTAGTGGACAAAGGACTACTTCTCGCCAATACTGAAAATGCAGCCATGATGATGATGATGAATATTTATTTTGGCTTTCTTTTAATCCTACTGATTTTCATTTTTTACCGGGGGGGGGGGGGGGGGGGGGGGGGAATCACAAATGAGTGATTATGAGCCAGGTTTATGTGGGCCCTTGAGACCAACATACCATAAAAGATTCACAGAGAACTGTGTCTGCCCTACCCTCCTTTCGGGGGGTCCAGTCCAGCGGGGGGGCTGCAGATGAAAACGAAAAATGACGGTTCCATGCTATCCATGTGGGGGTACATGCCCACCAAGTTTTGTGTACCCCGGTCTTTCAGTGTCCCGGGAATCCTTGTTGGTGTACGTCACTAAATGTACACATAAATTATTTTATTGTAAGGCCCCCCATGAACGAAAGTACACAAAATTTGGCATGCATTCAGAGGGTGTCATAATGATCCTACACTTTTAATTTCGTGCAGTTTTGACCTTGTCAGCCAGAGATATTGAGATGAAAACACCTAATTTTAATTTTTAACTAGGTGGCGCTATACAGGAAATAAGTGGTAATGGGATGGGTTGACATGCCCCCTTAAGACCAACATACAAAAAAAAGGTGGACCTCCTAGGCCCTACGGTTCTCGAGATATTCACAGAAAACTGTCTCCGGCCACCTACAGGCCAGTTGGTGTATAGTAACATAAATTAATTTATTGTGTGGCCCCCCATGAACGGAATTCCACAAAACTTGGCGTGCATACAGAGGGTGTCATAATGATCCTACACTTCCAATTTCGTGCAGTTTTGACTATGTTAGGTCACAGATACCTTCAATTACACCACCTCATTTTTACTTTTTTGTGTTTAACTAGGTGGCGCTATACATGAAATGAGTGGTTATGGAATGGGTTGACATGGCCCCTTGAGATCAACATACAAAAAAAAATGGTCCTCCTAAACCCTACGGTTTTCGAGATATTCACAGAAAACTGTGTCTGCCCTACCCTCCTTTCGGGGGTCCAATTCAGCGGGGGGGCTACAGATCAAAACGAAAAACGATGGTTCCATGCTATCCATGTGGGGTTACATGTCCACCAAGTTTCGTGTACCCCGGTCTTTCAGTGTCCCGGGAATCATTGACGGAAATTTGGGCATGCGAAAAAGAAAAAAAAAAAAAAAATCTGACTAAACCTATATGACCGCCGCTTCGCTGCGCGGCGGTCATAATAATACGCTTTGTAGTTTCTTTTAAAAGTTGGTACTGTATACCATGATTATTGTGTGGGTATTTTTGTATTTTCAAATGACTAATTACTTGTATTTTAATTAAATACATTTTTCACATCAGTATTTTGTATTTTATTTTGTTACTTTTTATAAGCCAGTATTTGTAGTTTGTACCAAAATAGTTTTTAATGTATTTGTGCCCACCTCTGCTCTTTGTTTGTTATTAGGGATCCTGCTTCTAGATAGGTGAGCTACACTCTAAAAAATAATACACTTACTCAACTTAAAAAAATTGAGGTAACAATTTGCATGGATCTTTTTAAGTAATTTCAACTCAAGCCGTTTTTGAGTAAATATTGTGAGACTTATATAGTTAGAACAACTGAATTATATTATATGATCAAATTAATATAATTAAGTTGGTTCAACTTAATTAAGCTTTTAGAGGACAAATCAGGTTGATTGTGCTAAACTAATTGAGTTCTTCTCACTATAAAAGTCTCACAATATTTACTCAAAAAACAACTTGAGTTGAAATGACTTAAAAAAAATTAAGGTAACAATTTGCATGGATCTTTTTAAGTTATAGTAACTTACTTCACTTCTGTCTGAATAAAAGCACACAGCAATTTAAATTTTCTGAAAGCATTGTTTATTTTTAAAGCAATGGCAACTGGTCCAGTTGTGCAATGAATGAATGTAGAGCTCCGTCTGAATTCGTCATTTATCTGTATAAAAGAAAGGCACAATGTTAGAAAATTTACCTCAGGACAAACAACAAAATGAACAAAATCTACATGGTTTGCAGGGATTGACACATAATATTTCTCAAACTTCAAAAATAAATAAATGTTGGCCTACCTATTAGGCCTATGTTCAGGTTAAGCTAAGAATGTCAAATGGCCCACAAACCTTCATAAATAGTGACAATGTTAGGCTTAACTAGGACGACCAAATATGATCCTCAAACACGTGCAGTGTTAGAACTAGCAATGCTAAAATGTTAAGTGCGGAATACAGCTGCCACGGTGAAATTTGAAGACACCAGACAGCTAAATTTACCTTTACTAACTCCAAATGATCAAAGGGCAGGCTGCAGGTAACTTTGAAGACGCCAGCTACCAAAGTCATCTTTTCAAATGGTTTAATTACCGTGCAAGCAGCAGCTAGCTTGGAAGACACGATAGCTACTGTCTGTAGATAGCTAAAATCCATCTTTTCAAATATTCAAATTAGCAAAAGGGCAAGCTGTAGCGTTAATTTCATTTGACTGTCACGTGACAAAGATTTTGACGCACTGTGTGCCGTTGTTTGATAGCTGTTGCTTTTAAAACAAACACAAAAATAGTAGGCTAGACTACTTTGCACGTACCTGTGATGTTCGATGCAGGCTACAGGATCCTGTGCCATAATTTCTGTTACTTCTCAGGCGTGGTCTGGAAGGTCCTGAACGTTCAATCGTGTTATTAGCTTTATAAGTTTGGTCACGAGATTTACAAGTTTCAGGAACTTAATACTTTCTATTGTTAGGTGAAAGCAAGACTGTGTGTTGAAAATCCATATATGAATAAGTTGAGACAGCTTTCTTTCTTTTTCAGTATTACAAACTCCTTAAAATAAATTGTCAACTCACCTATACATGTACAAGTAGCAAACTTAATTTTTTTATGTCGAAAATGTTCTTCATTTTAAGTTTTATCTACTAACCTCTGAATCATTTTTTAGAGTGTACTTTTAAAGTAGGGTGTTATATTATAGGGTGCTATATATATATATATTAGCTGTTCTAAAATAAAGGCACAGCAACAAGAAATGTAACAACTTATTCATAGATGATCTTTCTTCCACCAGTAAATACATTTCCTCTATCAGGATGGTTGCCAATTGTAATGCCCCCTGCAGGTAACACCCAGAACCTAGTCAACGTCAGCCGTTTCCCAGGCCTAGGACCCACGATACCCCAAGAGGTTATTGCAGGTAGCAGTGACCTACTGTCGAGCGAAGTTGCACGTCTTCCCTTTGCGGCGCAGATAACCTATTACTCCTATTTTATATAAATATCCCCTTGGAAGTTAATCAGGCTTCCGTGGTGGATTTATTGAGATGTTATCAGATAAGGTTTTATAAGGATGGAGATTTTATTACCGTCCTGCAGTACTAAAGTCCAACTAACCCAAGTCTTAGACAGGGCAGATGAATAACCACAGAAGAGACAAGTTGTCTTACCCTCCTGGTTGGAATTCGTAGAAGAACCAAGAAAAGACAAAAATACTGCTTGAAGAATTGGATGCCAAGGTTAAATGGGTTCTTTACTTTTCAGCACTTCAGAGGTGTTAACAAAATGCGGCGCATATCCACTTGCAGGTTACAATGTTGTAGAAAATATAAAAAGAGTAAATCCACAAATAGGAAAAAGGAGTAGGCCTAAATCCACAAAATAGGAAAAAGTAGTAAATCCACAAAAAGGAAAAGAAAATACAGTAAAAATAGTAAATTCACAACTGGAGAAAAAGGTCGGCAGATTGTCGTTCAGCAGTCACTCCCTGTCGGAGTAGCAGGTCTGATACGGCTCATTTTCCATTCTTTTATTCACATCCAATAATAATCTATTTCTGAATTCAGGGCAATCTGGCTAAGTAATCCAGCACATTGTTCAACATCTGTTACAGAACATTCATTCACTTCCACACTTTCAGGTGAACTTAATTCAAGAGTAGGTTGCAAGGCCATTGGTTTAACATTACGATTCAATTCCTGGTCAGTTTCTTTCCTGATTTGCCTTATCATATTTTCTAGATCAGACAGATTACCTTGATAGCTAGCGCTGAATCTAGCCTTTCTGCGTTTTCGCCTTGTAAGACGTATTGGTTTTGTGCTACCGCTCTGTGGTCCATACGGATGGTGTTCAGGCAACACGTCACAAGCAATGTCGAGACGCACATACTCTAACTCTAACACGAAGTGTCCTTGAGCAAGACATTTGCTTTGCATTGCAGCCTCCGCCATCGGTGTGTGTGTGTGAATGGGTGAATGTGAGGCATGAAAATGTAAAGCGCTTTGGGTGCTCGCAAGAGTCGAAAAAAGTGCTATAGAAATGCAGTCTGTTTACCAAATGTAGGCCTCATTGGCTATCACTCTGACTGATCAGAGGTAGCCATGGAGCACATGATCTCCATATTCAAGTGTACAAGCTATGAAAGAAGAGTTTCTGCTACAATTCAAATTATCATTTAAAATTATTCAATACATTTAAAGGGACACCAGGCAAGCCTGATGCTTTTTCTCTACGAAACTCCCCCTCGCTCGGTCTGAAGCTCTTTTCCTTTTCTTTGCGTCTTCTGTCAAGGGTTTTCGCTGCTTTTTCGCCGGCTCTGCCATTATACACACGTTTGCAACAATCTCTAGCGTTTCGTTAGCCTGCCTCTGTGCTGTAAACTAATCCTGCTTCGGTCGGCGGGTAGGATACACCGAACTTGCAAGTGGGATATTCTTCCTACAGGCAGTAGGGGCGGGCGAGAGAGCCTTCATTCGCCCCGTAATGACTCATTTAACCATATACCGATTTACGAAGATGATTAATTAACACGAAAACGTTGCCTGGTGTCCCTTTAAACTAGAAAATGTAATTTCGAGGAAATTACCAGTGCATAAAAACGCAAAACATACTGTATATTAACATAAAATGCTAAACAAACTTTTATTTGGAAACAGTTGTGGGCAGAGGAAACAGTTGGCAGGAGTCATAGTTGATAACAACTAACAGTTGAAATGGCTGAACAGTTAGTAGAGTAGGTTAAATAGTTAAATTATTTAATAGTGAATTATTGTAGTCAGAACATTTATTTTGAAACAGTTGTGGGCAGAGGAAATAGTTGAACAGGATCTGTAGTCTTAAGAGAGCCAGATCGTATGCTTAAAGCCTAAGACAGAGTATATAGTTTAAAAGTTAAATGTAGATAGTGTAATGGATGTTGATAGACAGAAAGTTGAATGGATGTTGGTAGGCAGATTGTTTAATGGATGTTGATGGGATAGTTTAATGGGTGGATAAGTGAATGGTTTGAAGAGGATGAATGGATAGAAGTTGGACCTAGAGAGAGTTGGCCTAGTTGAGCAGAAAGCAGTTGATACAGGTGCAATCAGTTTAACTGGCTTTTTGATGGGGCCTAGTTGAGCAGCTGGAAGTTGATACAGGTGCAAATCAAGTTAATTAGCCCATTGTGATGTCATAGTGCCAATGCAAAGTCTATGGGGGAAAATAAGCTTGTTTTTTATTAATATCTCAAAAAGTATAAAGTTTACAAAAGTGAAAAATACATTCCTCAAGTGTCCTTTTCCAGACCTACGTTACAACGAAGTTTCTACGTTAAACGGTTGAAGCTGAATTAGACGCAGAAATTTGGTGGGAAGAAGAAGAAGACTTCGGATAACAGAAAAGTGCATTTTCAGTGCCTACAATGCTCAATTGATAGCAGCACCAACAACATACTGTAGCCTACTGTGTGTGTAAAGAGCTAAATTACCTAGGTGTGGTAGACCTTATTACAGTGCATGATGGCCGTTAAGCAATTAGAATCCTATGGCAAGTGTTCAGGCCACCTGCAGCCTCAGGCTTTAAGCATACAATCTGGGTCAATTAAGACTACACATCCTATTCAACTGTTTCCTCTGCCCAAAACTGTTTCAAAATAAAAGTCCTCACTACAATAATCCACTGTTAAACAATGTAACCCATTAAACTACTGAACTTTTTACATTCAACTTTTAAACGGTCTACTTTTAAACTATCATTAAACTATCTATCTATTAAACTAGCTGTCTATCAACAACTTTTAAACGGTCTACTTGTAAACTATCATTAAACTATCTATATATTAAACTAGCTGTCTATCAACAACTTTTAAACTATCTACATTCAACAGTCTATTTTTAAACTATCAACTTTTATTAAGCTATGCAACCACCATGTCTATCATCGCATCACCATAGTAACCATCTCTGTATTATCTATTTTAACTATACATGATATTTTACATCACACCTTTTGCATTTTCATGCAGTGGTAATTCCTTGGAATTGCATTTCTAGTTTATACCAGTTACCACTAGGCTATAGGACAACTGAAACAACACAAAATAAACAGGGCAAGTTTGTTGGCTGTTACTGGAAATATTGTATTCCTGTAGGCAATAGGCTACTACCTACCTACATTGCTGGTCAATTTTAGAACAGTGGAGCTACATGAACTCATGCCCTTTAATGTCTTTCAGTAGCCTATTGTATAGGACTTAATGTTTTGTAGCCTACATTTCCATCAGTCTACAGTCTTGTAGCCCATCTTCACCAGGGGATCCCTTCCGACGCTCTACTTTGAAAGACCAACCACCACTCATGTCACCAATGTTGAATTCTGGCCGTCTGACGGAAACGTATCAATCTTAACGTCGATTTGACACTCTTTTGCTGTCCGGGTTTGCAAATCATTCATTCAGAAAACGTATGTTGTGCTAGGCCTATTTGTTATTGTGCAGTGGGAGACGGCCTTGCTATGTCATTACTAGCCTACCATTATCGCAAATCACCATAATCATCATAGTCAGCATGGCATGTCACACATACCCGCTCCATCGGAAAATGAACTAATGGGCCACTGACTGTCCTTCCTATAGGCCGATCGTTGGCCAAACAAATTGTAGGCTACAGCCTATTCTATCGGCCCAAAAGGTGTGTTGGCCCATCGGGAAAATGCCTGGTATGCCAGATGGCCAGTCCGCCCCTGCAGTAGGCTATGTCAGAGATGTTGACCATTCCTCAGACAGGAAGTGATGTGATGGGGTCTGATGAATGAATGAGGAAACAGAGTGGCTCATGAAAAGTGCTGAAGGAACTGACAGGAGATCCACCCAAACCCATAGCCATCCCTTTGAGTTTTGACAGCAATAGCCATGCTCAAAGAAAACTCAAATGTAACCCAACGGCAACGTAAGCACAGTTTAGAACTCTATGCGATGACATATGTAGACCTTCACAGCCCAGTTTTACCCACTCACATGCACAACCTTTTATTTTGAAAGGGTAATGGCCAGTCAGATTTGTTTACTTGCATACAGTAGGCTTACATGACTACAGGGACATACAGAATTTCTACTATTATGTCATGCAAACACCACTCAATAAACCTTTAGGTCACGTACTTGCCACTGTTGCCACACAGGGGTGCTAGTGTCATTTCTGTACAATCCTCCACCATGGAATACTAACATGTGACTCACCTTTTTCACAAAACACAGTGTAACTTACTTCTTCAGTATTGCAGGTTTGTCTTAACTGTAAACACCTTTTCAGTATGTAATGTATGCTCATTTAGTGAACACTTGCAATCACTGCATTGGACTCAATATCACCATCATATCTCAATGAGTCAATCTTTTTCATTGTGGAAAAGCCAAGCCACAAACAAACAAAATGGTTAACACATAATCAACAAACATCATTTTGTTAACAAACAAAATGATTAACACATAATCAATCCTGCAATGTCAAAATTGATGTCCAAGGGTTGCCAGAAACTACAAAACTAAACTAAACTAAACTAAACTAAAGTCTCTGACTGTCTCTTACAGAGAGATGCTTTATACCACTTTTAAGTACCAAAAGGTATTTTCCACTGACATTTATTTCCATGTGATGTGTGTGTGATATCTGTATGATGAGTCCTCCACGAGCAGGGGAGTGTGAAAAGGAGGGGGGTGAATTTGGACACAATTTGCATTCGTCTGTCTCTAATGGGGATAACATCAACTTTGCATAGCGTCTTACCCTTTTGTGTTCAGACATACCTTCACCCGCGTTACCTCCGGACTTAGTACTAGGGGGCTGGTAAAATCCGGGTGATTTCGAGGTCAAATAATTCTGACATTTGTGTTCACACATATTGTACTGCCCACCCATATCATGTCCAGAGTCCAGTGTATATCTGAAAGGGCCTATAGAGACACAAACAACATGATTATTGTGCGATGTCACATTGACAGGGTTAATGTTTAGTCTCTTGCAAGCAAAATATATGCTGAGTGACAGATGCATAGTTTATTTCAGGAGTAAACCTTTGAATCGACACCCAGATCCTTGTAATGAGAATCTTAAATGTTCACCAGGCAATGGCTATGTTTTCATATTAGACTTTTTTCTAGATTGGACTGTGCCTTACAGTCATTGGGCCTCCTGAAATAAGATATCGGGCAAAAAAATTACACACATCTTTTTTGTGTAAAAAATTAAATAATTGTAAATCAGGTTTATAGGCTATACGTGTATACAAGGAATTTGGCCTGTGCATTTATCCCATCCGTGAATTTGTGAAACACACAGAGCACACAATGAGCACACAGTGAGGTGAAGCACACATTGAGCACACAGTGAGGTGAAGCACACACTAACCCGGAGCAGTGAGCTGCCTTGCTACAGTGTTTCTTGATGTTTTAAGCCCCCAACGTTGTCTTCAAGGCAGCACTGCCTGGAAGGTGCTAGGGTTAGGCATGGGTTAAGGTTAGGGTTAGGGTTAGGATTAGGTGCCTTTAAATCGACGATGGCAGCGCTGCCTGGAATACAACGTTGGGGGCTTAAAACACCATCAAGCTGCTACAGTGGCGCTCGGGGAGCAGTGAGGGGTTAGGTGCCTTGTTCAAGGGCACTTCAGCCGTGGATGTGGGCATGGGAGCGCAGTGCTCAACCACTTTCCCGCCCACATTTTTCCTGATTATGCTTGATTATGTTTTTTTATTTTCAATCAATAAAAAACACATATCATACAGAGAGAGCATACGGATGACAGAAGAAAAAAAAAAAGAAAAAAATAAACAAACAAACACACACACACACACACACACACACACTTAGAAAACAATTCACTTAACAAACACTTGCAGCAAACTTATGTTGACTGTAGGATATTCAGAGAAGCTCTTTGAGGGCAGAGGCTATATTTATCCAGGTGTTTACAGTGGTTGTCTTTGCCAATTGATCTATGCCGTCGTACACTCAAGGCAAACTATATAATGAAATGAGGCTATCCAAAATCAAGTGGTGAAATAACTGCTTCAAGTGGTGAAATAACTGTAAGACATTAGGTATAGAGTTATTAAGTCTGAAAGATACAAAATGATGTCATCTGCATACAATGATGTATAATGTTGAGAACCAAGTAAAGTAATTGGAGCAATAACTTGGCTTTGCCTGAGAGCTTGGGCAAAGGGTTCCAGTGAAAGTGCAAAAAGAAGTGGTGATAGAAAAATTGCACACATCTGACAACACACTCCCCTCTAGTGGTCGTTCCCTAGAGCTGCAGATTCTGCTTGGTCAGGCCGACCTCTATTCTCTCCCCTGATACGCATCACTGGCCAAACTGAGAAAGAGGACGAAGACGATGTAGAGATAGAGAGGACCAGTGACCGGTCGAGCGCCTAACGACACCGTGACCCGACAAGGGAATCATTCAAGCCATGTGACAACTGATCTTTTCATACAACATAGAGCCGTCATCGTTTATCACATGGCCTCGGTATTTTACGACCGTTGCTATAACTGGGAAGAGTTCAGTAATGGGAAATGTCGATAAAAATCATTTCGGGACGATGTATGGGTCTCCACAGTGAAGACGAGTGACTCTGCATGTCCAACAACTGCGAATCTCATTTCCTAACCATGGGACCATTTGTCAAAATTGTGGAACAACACTGCACCCGACGGTGATCCCAGAGTTTGGGTGCTGTCACAGCACATTTCCATAGTTTTATGAGCAAAGTTAGATGGGTTTCGTAAGGATTATCAATAAATAGACCATATTAATCTAAAACATAAGAGATATGAAAATCAGTGTCTTACCATATCTCAAAGCCCTCTCCTTTCGTTTGGCCAACCTCGGTATTTGTGTGTCTGTCCTGGACTGAGTGTGTGTGAGGTCGTGAGGTTTAGGGAGTTGGTTGATTCTCTGACAAAGATTTAGAGTTCATGAGAGTTGGCATGGCAGCATAGCACCACATAACCTCGTTCACCTTGATCTCAGAATAACTGTTCTCCCATTTGTCCGCATCATGTGTGCTATGGCACAGCAAGAGTTATGGGACAGAGGAGCTAAAGACTCAGACAGCCAAATGCTGCCTAACAGACACCATACCCACCGATATATTTCACTTGACCTTTTCAGTGGAGGGAGTAGATTATTGGGGTGTGTCTGCGCCCATGAGGGTGTGGGGGGTATGAGTGTGTCTTGAAGTGGTGTGCTTTTACAGTTGATTGTAGAGTCTGCAATTGGCAAGACACACCACATATAGTGTGTATGTTTGTGTGTTTGTTTGTAAAGGTGTGTGTGTATGTATGTATGTGTGTGCGCATATGTGTGTGTATGAGTATGTACTGTATATGTGTGTGTGTTTGTGTGTGTGTGTGTGTGTGTGTGTGTGTGTGTGTGTATATGTGTGTGTGTGTGTGTGTGTGTGTGTGTGTGTGTGTGTGTGTGTGTGTGTGTGTATGTGTGTGTGTGTGTGTGTATGTGTGTGTGTATGTGTGTTTTTGTGTGTGTGTGTGTGTGTGTGTGTGTGTGTGTGTGTGTGTGTGTGTGTGTGCGAGAGAGAGAGAGAGAGAGAGAGAGAGAGAGAGAGAGAGAGAGAGAGAGAGAGAGAGAGAGAGATGGCCACGGTTGTGGATGCATACTTATTTTGTGCGTACTGATGCTTGCAGAGCCCATCCTGGAGCTGTGGGGCATATGGTGCTGGCCGCTCTGGCCCCTGGGGAAACGACCACTCTGATTTACTACCAGTGAAGGGCAATAATCACTAAAAGGAGGGCCAATTACTCCCCAATCATTTGTGT
>NC_055972.1:29966888-29981888 GCF_018492685.1 Alosa sapidissima | reverse complement strand
CCGCGAAGCGAATGCAGAAAGTGCCGTTCACCCTGTTACGAGTTGATGAACCACTGAAACGATTTTGGAAACATTATTTTAAGGTACAAAAAACTCTTTGGTGTTGCTTTAAGGGTCTGGCTACGAGTAATGAAAATGGCCCAATTCGAAGGGCGGCACTGCATTTGAAAATATCACTGCACGCAATTAGATAACACTACGACCAATGTTTCCGGACTTTGAAGTTGCAACGCTGTCGTCATCTGTTTAGCTCGCGTCTGGCCCGACTATATCAGATACACCGATGTGATTGGTGCATCTCGGCTCCATGGGCATACAGTAGGTAATGAACATCATTACTCATCGCCAGAGTCATTCGCTGAGCAAATTCAAATTGTGCTCTCGCGAGAATTCTGGATTTCGAGGGTACCAGTGGCGGGCCGTCTCTCCTGTAATACCAGTTTGGACCTTGTGTAGCGCTGTGTTACGTGTAAACGCAATGCAAGTCAACATGAGAGTGCCTGAACCTACTGGTGAACTCAAGACAATTAGATTCCTACAGAATTCTACCAATAACCTGACAGCCATCAGTGCAGTCTGGGTTATCTTCATGACAGCAGCCAATAGAAATCTATAATCCCTTTAGATTATGTAGAAAAGTGCATTATTTGGACTGGCCTCAGAAATAGCTTGCATCAGACAACAGACAAACACCAACCACTAAAAACCCATCACATCACATCACACAGTCAACAGTAATAGTCTTCAGCATCTGAATCAGACCACCTCTCTGCTTGAAGGTAAAGTGGAAAAATCTAACAATGGATGACTACAGTCGAGTACTGCATTACATTCCAACTGAGAGGAACGATTAGATGACACACACTTCTACTCAAACACCATTACCTGTAAATCATGTCTCCTGAAACAACATCATTTGTGCAACGGAAGACATTCTTTACAGCCACTCTACAAGTGAGAGCATGATCAGTACAAGCACTTCCACTCTTCAACAGAGGAGGTCTGTAGGAAACAAGTTTGCATGACAGAATCTCTTTCCACACACCACACCTGCTCCATGTTTGCCTGACAGTGCACTTCCCTCTTCCCTATGGAGGGGTCACGTTTGTGCTGCATGAGAATGCTCTGCAGCCCTGTCTGCAAACAGAATTCAAAATGCATGCGGCAGGCGTTAGGTTGGAAGCAGCTCCACAATAAAGGCTGGTGCCTAAAGCACACAGGTCCCCTTGAGTGTCCTTTCTCTGTGGGCCAAAGGTACTGGGAGGATGTGGGAACACAAAGAACAAACCCCTACTGGGACAGAATAAGGCACCACACCCAACGACGAGACTCGGGCCCTTTTACACAAATTATCTGACACTTAGCAGACTGAGGCAGGGGCTCTCCCTGCTGATCACTTTATGGCTGTTGAATGGGGAGGGCTTGGGGGCACAACCAGGAATATTCTTCCGTCACACACACACACACACACACACACTCTCACACACACACACACACACACACACACACACACACACACACACACACATTCCCAAACAACATTACAAGGGGCTCTGACTGTGCCTGTGATCTCCCTGGCTGGGGTTCTCTCTTTGCGGACACAATCCCTCCTCCCCTCCCCCCCTCCTCTCAACACACACACACACACACACACACTCCACCCCACGCTCTCCACCTCCGACCAGCGTTGTATGTCCTGCCTCATCCCTCCCCTTTGTCCCCAGGGCCTGGTGCCTTTGTGGGCCAGTCTCCTGTCGACAGCTGCAGTGTGTCCACCACAGAGAGCCCACTGCTGGGTAGGAAGTTGTAAACCTCCCTGCGAGAGAGAGAGACAGAGAGAGAGAGAGAGACAGAGAGAGAGAGAGAGAGAGAGTAGAGCAGAGAGGACCCCATTCTTATGGACGAGGACAAGGACGAGCCCAGTTACAGCCCTGGCTCAGTGGTCCATACACATGCTAATGTCAGACAAACAGGCCCTGGACCAGCGGTCAGCCAGCACTAAGAGCTGCTGTTTGAGCTGTATGGTCCTGTCACGGGTCTTACAAGGTGGCCAGCCTCCCCAGACCAACAAACGAAACAAAACAAAACCTACAAGCATACAAGCATGCATGCATAAAGAGGTGCGTCTAGAGCAGGAAACGGTGCTCGGCTGGTGCTATGGAGAAGTCCATGACATCGTTAAACACTGTGTAAACCTGATTTGGGCGCTGTCTGCCCATCCACATTTGCACATCAAACAGGTAAAGACAAGTGGGTACAACTTTTACCACAGAGTCTTTTACAAGTCTGTTCTTATGTAGACTCAGCAGCAGAAGGTGCATTTAGCATACAATGACAGTCACACACTGATGTAGATTGGAAAGAGGACATTTGTGGAAAACATTTTGAAATTTCAAGGGAAGCTGTCACATGAATGTTGAGCTAGGCAAGTGCCTGCATGAATAAAAGTATGACTACTACAGAGGTCAAAATCCAATTGGTTATTGTTTGTTTCGAGCCAGAGCATCATGAACCAGAGGGCAGTTTGGGAATATCCCAAACACTATTTTTTTTAATGTGTGTAAATTAAATAATGGTACAAACTGGGCAGTTCAATCAAAGGATATCATTAATAGTGAAACGTCTGTTGCCTCTCCACCCGGTGATGCGCATTGTTGCTCCGGTTTATCAGTGACGGACACCCGCAGAGGGTATTGATCCAGAGGCTGCTCCCGGTCATCATCTACTGTCAGGGCCCGTGAATGCCCTACTACTCGGACGAATTCGAGATAATTGCGATAATAGAGATTGATTTTTAAATCTATGACAGTCATATGACACGTGCTACTGCAATCTAAAGTAATGAGACAATCCCTCCCCAAAATAAATAAACCCTGTATATTTAATAACTTGACTCTAAGACACAAAAAATAGCCTACACATAAGAAAGAATAAAATACAACCAAAGTGATTATTATCAGTGTCAGTAGCTCCACCACATGGTCAGAGAAAGAGAGAGTGGATGTTTCTTTTTCTTATAGAAATATTATGTGTTCATACCTTTACATAATATGCAATCAATTGCGTTGATGCCTAAATGCCATTTTAGCTTTGCCATTTTAGATTTTTTAAATGTTAATAGCCAGTTAATTAATTAGAGCTGGTTTTAATATGAATCAATACAACTTGTCAATATAGAGTGACAAGAGATGTTTAAAACGTGGCCTATATATTTTAAAAAAATCGATGTTCATTCCCGGGGAGTGTAGTAATGTGTTCATAGCCATAACCATAAACTTCATGTTTTATTGCTGAGTAGAATATGAAGCATTTCATTAATGTTAAACAAAAAAAAAGAAAAGAGAAGAAAACTGAGGCAATGTCAATGCCATAACCACTCACGTGAAATTTAACAAAGGTGTGCGCGCTCTCTCTCTTGCTCTCTCATTCAAACGCAACGCAACGCAACACACACACACACACACACACACACACACACACACACACACACACACACAATTGTTATTGATTTTAATTATGGCAGCGTTAAGTGCCGCACGGTTTAAGCCAATTAAGAGGGATCGCGTTAAACGCTAATGGTTGGTTTGTCTATCACGTGGGCAACAGAGACCGCGTCTCTTCGAATCGACCCGGTGAGAGGGCTGTGTTAGAACATCTCACAGTCACTCTCTCCTCCGACCAGTGGACAAGACTCCGATGCTGCTCCGTCAGTCAAATGCCAGTTTTCCTTTAAAATACCAGAATCAACACCTATACAAAGCTTTGTGGTTAGATTAAGGAGGGCAACTGCCTTCCACTAACTGCCCAAGAACAGAAGTTTCCCTGCGCTGAACAGGTTACTTTGGCGCTAGCTGAAGTCATTCAATTTGGGATGCTGGGGTGTCAGGAGTCCGGGGTCAAATCGACCTCCAGTCACAGGATCTCTTTTTCAATCAGTGATATTTTGGATCCAAAGAAATTCACCAGGAAAAACGAAAATGAACAGTCAACGGTTAAAGAACTTCACAACCAAAGCCTGGAAAGTTGTGGAGCGCGCATATTCAGAGATCAGAATGACAAAGGGGAATCCTCCTTATCTGTGAAACAAGCGGGTAAGCGATATCTTCATTTCTAGGCTACCTAAATGTAGTTGCCTATATGGCATCATTCATCTACAATGACAACGTCAACTTTAATAGTCATTTGCCTGATGTTTTTCCATTCTTTTGAAATGATTCTCCAAAGTTTTTAAATATTAGTTGAAAAGAGCTGATTTAGCCTAATGTTATTTTTAGTCTTTTAGCTACATAAAACAGAACCCAATGTTTCAAGCGTTAAGGTAACCTACTGAAATTGAACTTAGGCTATAAAACGTGGAAGGCAAAAATCTACTTATATCGTGTTCTGTAAAAAGTCAAAATTGGACTTTAAACGCTGTCTTTATGACCTTGCTTTAATTTCGAAGGCTGTCTCTTTCCTCCAAAGAGACTCACAATGCGCCTCTACCGGGGCCAGGTCTGTGATTGGCAGTGGGACGGTCGGGGCAGATAATTGTTTAAATCGTCCCATTGAGGATGCCTGTGCTCACTTTGATCGATATCCCATTACTGCATCCTGCATATCTCCCTCCAGCACCTTGCAGGTACAAACTCCAAACCCCTTCCATGTCTGATCCCAAATATCGTTCGATTAAAACTTCCCCTTAAATAGATGACATTTATCGATCCTCCGACAAATATGAAACTCCATTAGCACGTCATGGCTAGATGGTCGAGCTGGGTTTAAGCGGGATTTCTTTCCGCAACATGACATTTGAAGCGATTTGTGATTTATAAATTATTAAGGGATTACAGTCCAATCCACCTAGTCTCCCACTGAACCGTGCGACTCGTTCCACACATAGAATTCCAGAATCCATCACTGCAGAAGTCTTCAGCGCTTTAGGGATATTCCAATTTCTTAAAATTAAATCAAAGCGGCGCATAGGTGAGTTACAGGGATAACAATTATTTGATCGATTCCTTATTGTCATTACTGCCTTGTTACAACAACATGACTAGAATTTATTTATAATGGAGAAGCAAAAAATATTAAAAATATTGACAAAAAAAAAACAAACAAAAAAACATCAGGCCTAAGTCGAGCATGTAGCCATATCTCGGGCTGCAACAAGATTTCAGAAACACCTGCCCCGCACCCTTGTGCATCACACTGAAGGCCTTTAGTTTGTCTACAACCCCTTTGCAAGTATAGGCTATTCAAAGCCTTATACCTAGTATTAATGCATCCTTTAGCTAATGACCTTATTGATGGTGATCCTATTTCACAGGTGACACTGGCAGCACCAAGGAGGAACACACAGAGAGGCAAAATTCAGCACCTTGTAGACCAACAACTCAACCAGTCTCTTCTCCCAACTCTATTCCTGGCTCTCCCGCTTCAGAGAAGCTCGCAACGTCCGTCTCTTCTCATCATGAGTGTTCCTTGAGTGAGGACCACGAGGATGCAGACAGCCACAGCAACAGCAGCGGGAGCGGTTGCGAGACCGTGGCCACAGATGACACGAGGCGACTCAAGCGCCGCCGCTCAGACCACGGCTGCGCGAAACCGAGACGCGCGCGTACCGCCTTCACGTACGAGCAACTGGTGGCTCTGGAGAACAAGTTTCGGGCCACACGCTATCTGTCCGTCTGTGAGAGGTTAAATCTCGCACTGTCTCTCAGCCTAACAGAAACCCAAGTGAAAATCTGGTTTCAGAACCGCAGGACGAAGTGGAAAAAGCAGAATCCTGGAGCGGACAGCACAATGCCAACCGGCCCAAGCGCCCTATCCAGCGTCAATTCGAGTTCTTGCTCAAGTGTAAGCACTTACCAAACTTTCCCCTCGTTCAACACGGCCACTATGACTTTACACTCGGGTGGTGTAGTTCCGCTTTCCGCCTCTGGAGGGCTTTTGCATCCTTTCTTGCCCACTGGTTACATGCAACCCTCGTTCTTCACCCAGCATTTGTGAACAATTCCCATTTTAAAGATTCATGTTGATGACTTCGCATTGTGAAGAGCACTGATGTGAATGGCAAATATGATCACTAACTGTGCGTAGTTTTATGCAGCACATGTCTCCTAACTGGGTTAAATGAAAATGAACAGATCATGTCACAGTCGTAGTCCAGATGATCTATCGTAGGATCATCGTAGAAATGTATAAAACAAGCCATTCTATTGTAACACTTTAACATTGCCATGGACATTTCTAAAAACTGATAGCCGATAGGGCAAAATGATGTTAAAAAGAACATCAGTCATGCAATGTGTTAATACTATACAAAGTTTCACTACTTAATTGTAAATAATGTCAAAATCGAAACACTGTTTATAAGATATTGACACGGAAATTTGTGTTATTTTATTTAAAGTGATAATGTAATTGAGATATGAAAGAAAATGACATGAAATTCCTCATGATGAATAAAAAAGACAGGAAAGAATGACAACTGTTTAACTAGCCTAAATGTCCCCGTGCTATACTGTGCTATGCGTATGTGAAATGTGAATATCATTTGTGCGCTTAAAAAAACATAGTTTTTATTGCCCATCTCTGCCTTCCTGTTCTCCACTCCTCTCCAATATGATTCTAAACGGCCACCTACTGACAATGCAACTCACACTAACGATGCTCTTATTTTTGTATTTATTTTCTATTTTACAATACATTGCAATACATTCTATTTTAATGAGAGTATTGCCAAGTACACCTTAATGCTAAAAGTATAGGCTATTTTTGTTTAATCCAAAACGGGAAAAGAGGACAGAAAAATTAATTATTTTTAATTTGGCATAATGCAGGTTATGAGTGATCCTGGCAACGTGTAAGGCAAATTGTACCTTGTAGAGTCACCTGAGAAGCTTGAGAGCATATCTAAGCATCATATAGGTTGTATAATGACTCCAGTCTCTGTGGTCATGTTGAACTTTGACTGTTACCTTGTTCCTTTCAGAATTCTTACTTTAGGGAATAAAACAAAGTGAAAAACAGAAATGTGAGTGATGACATATTTAGACGTTCTTAGGGCCTTATTAATGACATTTGTTACTTTACATTTATCATTTTTAAAAGCATCTTAGCTGGGTGACATGCAGCAAACTGGAAATGAGGATTAAGTAGTTCACCATAGCAAGTGCTCCACCATAGCATTGTTCACATACCAGAAACTTCCATATGAAGCATATGAAATTACCTACACATTTTGCCCTTAATAAGTAGATATAATTGTGACCATTCAATATCTTTATAGCTTTATAGATCATATTTTTCTTTGTCTGTCACATTTGATTGATCATTCTTTAATTGATAATCTTTGATGGGATACCCTATAACAGCCTACAGTATATAATAGTACAAACAGACCACATCCCCTTTTGTCATTAAACTCTGCACACATTAGCCAAACCTTCTTCAACATGCTTTGATTTTGAGGAGTCAAATCAATCATTCCAGAATTCACTGTGTTAATAGAATGTTGCTATCCATGGTGCTGAAAATGGCATCCATTAATAATCAAAACAATGACACAACATAAGTCACAACATTCTCAAATAATTTGGTGCACATTTCCAAACAGTCATGTATACTATGAATGTCATTCAGTGGTTTTAAGATAGCTTTAAGTTTTAATATCCTTCAGTGAGAATTCCTGGAGTCTAAATCAGATCATCTGAAGAGGGAGAGCACAGGATGCATGGACTCCTGGTAAGTGCTGACACCAGTTAGCGTTGCTGCTCAGATCACATGATCACTGCCTAAGGGATTGCACACTTAACTCAGTCAATACAGTTGATGTAAGTATCTTTACAAAATTACCATTTAGCCAGAACATGTACTGCACATATCAATTAATTAAACTATTACTTAGAAATATTCACATTCAATAATCATTATATTTTAGCAGGCTTTGATGACAGATATACCTCGAATGGAAATGTGGCATTTCCAGGGCTTCTTGTTAGGTGAGTTATTGACAATAGGGTTAACATGCCAGAATATTCATACTTTAACCTGACTGTGTGATATTAAATCACTTTACTATAATGACTGGCACTGCAGAGATGGGACTGATCAGAGAGAGGTGTGCCAGTACACTCTGAGGGAATAGCAGCGATAGTGCATCAAAGGTGACTACTTAGCTTAGAAAACAGGAGATGATATGGTCTGGTGCACGCTCTGCTGTGGAGGGAGAATGTGGTAAGTGTGATCGTCCAAGTGGGGGCAGGGTTTGATTGGGCATGTTGATATTGATGTGCATTTATCTGAGAGGATGGAACCATTTCTTTCCCTTTTACATGTTTGTATATTTATCATTATGGTTAATGCTACTATGTTCATGACAACTCTCAGGCACGGCATGTATATGACAAAAAAGAAGACCATTCTCTTTTTGAGAAGGTGACTGGTAAGGACCCAGCTAAACTCATACTTAGTATGTATAAACATTGTGCTAGCTAGCTATCTTATGGCTTTTAGTAGGCACGTATATGGATCCTTCCATGAATAAGAGACAAAGATGATGACAAACTATTCACTTTTGACTGAGTAAGGCTAGAAAGATTGATAAGTGCTTTTGTCATTCAGGTTCATCCGCATTCTTAATCACAATGACCCAGTGAAAATGTTCAGAGAAATTCCAGCAGCTGCTTCTAGGAGTATTTGCTTCTCTCTCTCTCTCTCTCTCTCTCTCTCTCTCTCTCTCTCTCTCTCTCTCTCTCTCTGTGTGTGTGTGTGTGTGTGTGTGTGTGTGGTGTGTGCATGTGTGTGTGTGTGTGTGTATGTGTGTGTATGTTTCTGAGCAGCATGAGGAAAATATTAATCTTATATTGGGTCAAGAACCAGAGAAATTGGCGCCCCCATCTGGCCATAACCTTTCCTAACTGCACTGCACCTGTCCTCATTTCTGCATCCGAAAAAAAGACCATTAGGTTGGAGGTGGAGGACAGTACACATTGGTCGTAGTGTTATCCGATTGCGTCGAAGTCCGAAATCATTCAGAGTTAACATGGTCAAGTGTTATCCAATTGCGAGCAGTGAGATTTTTAAATGCATGCTTGTTGCCGCCCCTCGAGTTGGGCCATTACATTACTCTTTGCCAGACCCTTAATCTTTCTAGATTATCAGGGTCTGGATTTTCCAGGCTACATATTTACCAAAATTATGTCTAACATGACATAACGTGACATAGACATTATCTATGTCAGACATCAGACTATATCAAGTCAGACATTATTTATTTTTTTAACCACAAGCTCTGTGGCCTACCCAGAATGGTTCCATGACCCACTTTAGGGTCCCAACCCACCAGTTAAGAAACACTGTAGTATATAATATTGAGTGTTGTTGTGTTGTTGTTCTGTTGTTGAAAAGGAAAGCAAAGATATTGAGGGCCAAATTTAATCCAAAATAAATTTTTACAAATCAACTTACCAGAAATAAATTCCAAACATACAGTATACCTGATACTACAGTAGAGACCGTAGAATATAGAGCGGTCACCTCTCACCTGTAGATTTGAGCAGTAGAGAGCGTATAGAGCGGTCACCTCTCACCTGTAGATCTGAGCAGTAGAGAGCGTATAGTGGTCACCTCTCACCTGTAGTAGAGAGCATAGAGTATAGAGCGGTCACCTCTCACCTGTAGATTTGAACAACTGATACGAGTCCTTCTGAAATCTGCCATATTAGTTTGTTTGTATGACTGAAATTACGAGAAAGACTGGCATATTTTATATTAGATGTATTAGATGTAGATGTAGATGCAGATTATCATTATATATAAGATGATGTTATTCTTATTCTTAAAATCTTACCTAATATAGGTTATTTTTCCATGTTGTTTGTCTGTTTGAAAACAATGAAAACATTGGCTTATAGTATTTATCTGTACTTTCTATTTTCTATTGTGTTCATGGCTTTAGGGATGATATGGAATATAAGACAGTAACTGATAAAGCATTAGTCTTACAGTTTTTTCTAATTGCTTAAGCAATGCTATGGCTTTTTTTGCAAAACTCTACACACAAATGGCAAAACCTCTCACCCAATCAGCAAAACATTGTAGTTCTCTTGCAAAAGCTAACACACCTTGCTTAACTCTTCACACCTTCGTAAAAATTATGTTTTCGTATCAAACAGTAAACACAAGCCATCACAATAATAAGCACACAAGGTGCCAACTACACACTGATGGTCTGAATAAAAAACACATCTGGCTTTTGCTTTCTCTGTGCACAATGTCAGTTTGAGGTCATACTTTTGTCATAGTTCTGTAAACATACAGGGATCCAAACTTCAAGTATTAGTGTTTATTTACACACATCAAAACAAACACAAGTGTGTTTTTCCAAGTCAAAACACAAAATAGCATTCCACTGAGACAAAACAAATCAGTCTACATCGGGTCGTCTCTCTCAAAATTTCGTCTACATCACATGCAATGTCCTAGTCCAAGGCACCGGGGAAAATATATTCTGGAATGGTGTATCCAGGCCTGACATGGCAATATCCCCACATGTATGGCTATTACATTACTATACATTACTATAGCCATACATGTATGTGTATATGTGTAGATTTGCTAGGAGTGTGTTGTGTTGATCATTTCGAAATTGAGTGTAAAGCATGAGTTGTGTTTACAGTTGTAAACTGTAGAGTGCTGTGCAGTGAATTGTGCCTACAGTAGTGCAAAGTGTGTGTTACAAAATTGCAAACTGTGTGCAAAGCAGTGTTTGTGCTTTTAGTTTTGCGAACTCAGTGAGGGGTTTTGCTATAAGTATTAATAGTTTTAGGAATTGTGCTATAAGAATCACAGTTGTATTTAAGCATTCAGAAAAAACTGTAATAGTTTTAGAAATTCTGCTATAAGAATCACAGTTGTGTTTACGTGTAAGCAATCAGAAAAAACTGTAAGCATTCAGAAAAAACTGTAATGAGCTATGAAACACTAACTAGCGCCCTCTAATGGTGAACCCTGGGCACATAGTGTGTGGTATGTGAGGAATGCAGGCGTATCCAGCATAGCACCATTACCTCTTTCATGTCTATATTACACCCTTGTGGCCACTGTGTTCCTTTGATGGACAGCACTTTAGTTTTTGCCATTACTGCACTGCAAGAGACTGCTGTTCAGAGATGGTTACTTTATGGTCGGGGAGTGAGTGCCTGTATTTAACAGTTATCACTACTGTTGCCATAGGTTTCATTGCCGTTATACAGTACCACTAAAATGTTTAGTAACACTGAGAAGTGTCCTTGCTTTTGATAGGAAAGCAAATAAAGAAGTCTGATGAAAGCAAAGTCTGTAGGACACAACTATTATTTCTATTAAAAATAATTATTTCTAACCTTGGACAGTACTGCTGTTTTTACTCTTTTATCATCTAATGTTTTCTAAGACGGTTTTGACCAACGTCTCAGAATAATTCCAATAGCCTACAGCCTAGGTCATGGGGTTAGAGTTTATTCTGCAATAAATACTTTATTGATCTACACTAGCCAAAATAATGTGTTAGATCTAGATCTATAAAGTGTTTTGTGCACCTAGATAAAGTGCTATTAATGTAATGTGTTGTAAGCTGTTATGCCTAATGTCTGTGAGACTTGCATAACTTGATGAAGTGTTTGATCCTTGTACCTTTTGAGCTCAGTTGGTGATTTCAAGTAGACTACTGCCAGATAACAAGTCCTGTTGGGTAAAATAAGGTCACCACATTTAAAAGTTGGCTCAATGTTAAAAATATATAGAATAGGGCTAAAATTAGCATCTTTCAGCAGGAAAAGTGTGCTATGGAAAAGTTTCAAACCTTGACCACTAGAGGTCCCACCATGCAAATTTGTTTCTTGCACTGCCTACTTGCACTGCAGAGTCTCACCATAATGAAAACAAATTCAGGGGGAGTCTACCTGATCATGAATGAGAATAATCAAGGGTGAATTAAAAACAAATTCCCTGAAATGAATGAACACTCTTGGTCCTAGTTGAAGCATTGTTACAACGTTGTGCTAGGCAATGTCATTTATTTATCCTTGTTTGCAACTGCCTGCTATTAATGTACGAAGACTTGCTATCTGCGCATTGGCTGACAGTGTTTCATGACGAGCTAAATCCTGAGGATTGGTCACACGTTCCATGCTTGAGCTGTTTACTGAGCCTCTGCTTTTTAAAACAGGGCAGTAGACAAGCACTGAGAAGCTGTGATGCAATATGAACATGAAGTAGAGAATTATTTCGTCCTTCTTATCAGCATCCAAGCTGACAGAGCTTAAGTTGGCAGAGCAGGGAGATATCACAGACCGACTCCCACACCAACTAAATAGAGAGAGAGAGAGAGAGAGAGAGAGAGAGAATGAGAGAGCATGTCATGTCAACTTTCACATACATAAATGCATGTGTCAGTGGTGCTGTATGCGTGACTAGGTGACTCACTGTGTTGCATATGTGGAGTCCTCAGTTTTGAGAACTTGGAAGATTTTTGGCTGAATCCTTAAACAGATTGTTTTACAATCTGGCTTCTCTATTTACAGTCTTTATATTCTCCCTATCTCTCTCTCTCTCTCTCTCTCTCTCTCTCTGTCTCCCTCTTAATTTGATTCAATTCAATTAAATTCAAATCCAATGAGCTTTATTGGCATGACTAATCAAATATTGTATTGCCGAAGCTTTCATGGAAATAGTACAACTTGAATAAAAGGGAAAAAGAATCAAAACAAAACAAAACATATAAACACAGTTTATGTTACAATCCATAAATGCAATAAATAAAATGAAACTCTTTCTCTCTCCCTCTCTCTCTCTCCCTCATTTCTGAAATGAAGTACACGTTACAGAAACTGTTCTCAGCGTTGGCATGGTTACATTGAAGCTCGCTCCAAACAAGGAAATGTATGTCACACCCTCTCTTTTACAGTTTTTTTTACAAGTGCCGTGTCTTTTTATCAAAACTCTACACACAAATCCAATTGATGATCACACAAAATACAAAATGCCACATATCTCTTGCTAAAGGAAACACAGCATTCAAAATTCTGTAAACACATAAGAAATTACTGTATTTGTGTGTGTGTGTGTGTGTGTGTTTGTAGGGGGGCAGTAGGACATATATGTATTCATAGGCCTATACTAAAGCAATGATTGGATGGTGTTCAGTAAAGTAATGTGTTTGCACTGTGAGGAGTATACATAAGTGTGAATAAGTGGTGAATAAGTGTGGCATTTTGATTGATTGTGTTTGAGGAAGAAAATCAAGTAACTTTCTCTTAGATTTTTGTGCATTAGGTAGAGAGTTGTGCAAGGTGTTTGCAAAAAGTGTTTAATGACATGGACAACTGTCAAATGCTGAGAATTAGTGTATAGTTTTGCCGATTATGGTATTGGGGTTGTGGTGTTTTCAGTGATAGGTTTAAAAAATTGTGTGACATGCAAATATTGTGTGTTAACAGTGGAAATAAACTGTAAGCTCATAAACCTGAAAAGCAATATACATTGCAGGTTTCACTGTAGGTAAACAGACACACACACACACACACACACACACACACACACACACACACACACACACACACACACACACACACAGACACACACACACACACACACACACACACACAGACATAGAAATCTCCTTCTTCAATGTGACGCCCACATTTTGTGTCACATTGAAGAAGGAAATTGCTGTGTGTGTGTGTTTGTGTGTGTGTTGGTGTGTGTGTGTGTGTGTGTGTGTGTGTGTGTGTGTGTGTGTGTACTCAGGCACATGTGTGTGTGTCAGTATGAACCAGACAGAGAAAGAAACATAGACAAATTAGGGAGCGCAAACACACATGAATTCTATTTTTGGTAGACTGGGAAATTAAGGATCATGAGAGAGAGAGAGAGAGAGAGAGAGAGAGAGAGAGAGAGAGAGAGAGATTCCAGGAGCCGAGTAGCCACTGGGTCTCTCCCGCCCACTCTCTTCTATGGGTGAATTATGATGGATCCATTTTATTGGCCAAACTAAATGGAAGCTCATTGATCAAGACTGTATCTATTTTCTGACGTTTTAGCAGCAGCTCTGTTGTGTCACATGACAGGGGAAATAAATATAAACAAGGCTTCTAAAACCACTCGCCATCCAAACACACTAAGACTCCATCTCTGGTCCATACGCTGAGACTTTCACAGAGCCAGCATGGAAATAGCTCCTAGTTTTCCTCTCACCCAGCTAACTGTCTGAGTTGTGATATGTGCAGTGATGCTTTGATGTTTTTGGATACATTTTGTTCAGTAGGGTTGACAAAAATGGCTCTGTTCCCAAGTGAGTAGTATTTACGGCCTGAACATGTCAAAATATAGATACACATTTTTTTTTTGGTATCAGGTATTCCTTGGAAGTGATCCAAGACATGCATTCCCACTTAATGCTTTTTGGTGGTGATGTTTTGTGGTGCTTAATTTGTACATGTACTTTGGGTCTAGCAGGTAATTTAATAGAGGCCTAAACACCATGAACACAGCTTTACAATGCAGCTCTTGCACTGTGGCCAAGCATGGCTGGTAAAGGTTCACCTATAGGCCTACCTTTTTGGCCAATTTGCCATTGGTCTGGCATCTGTGAGGCATGATTCCTGATGCCATGGTGCACATCTATGCTTCCAGACCCAGATCCTACAGGGTGCCAGGATTGGCTTTAGTCTTTATTTATGTGAGATACAGCAACATTGTTTGACAGGGTAAAGGCAATTTCATGATTCACTGCAATGCCACTATGGCCCTGCCAGTGAGGTCAAGCTGGTCAACTTCAACCATCCATATATGGTTATGGTCAAACGGCTATCCAGATTGGTAAGAAAATAAACATTTTTTTTAACCAACAGCTTCTGAAGAACAGCTATCTGTCTCTTTCATCTGAAGCAACAATCCTGAGTCCATCCAATCTCCTTCATGGGGAATCTAAAGTGATTAGAGCATGTTTTTACACAGTGGCTCTGGTGTGCCCAG